>NC_045435.1:6415939-6539048 GCF_002776525.5 Piliocolobus tephrosceles | reverse complement strand
TTTTTTTTTTGTTTTTTTTTATTATACTTTAAGTTCTAGGGTACATGTGCATAACGTGCAGGTTACATATGTATACATGTGCCATGTTGGTGTGCTGCACCCATCAACTCGTCAGCACCCATCAATTCATCATTTATATCAGGTATAACTCCCCAATGCAATCCCTCCCCCCTCCCCCCTCCCCATGATAGGCCCCAGTGTGTGATGTTCCCCTTCCCGAGTCCAAGTGAGCTCATTGTTCAGTTCCCACCTATGAGTGAGAACATGCGGTGTTTGGTTTTCTCTTCTTGTGATAATTTGCTAAGAATGATGGTTTCCAGCTGCATCCATGTCTCTACAAAGGACGCAAACTCATCCTTTTTTATGGCTGCATAGTATTCCATGGTGTATATGTGCCACATTTTCTTAATCCAGTCTGTCACTGATGGACATTTGGGTTGATTCCAAGTCTTTGCTATTGTGAATAGTGCCGCGGTAAACATACGTGTGCATGTGTCTTTGTAGTAGCATAATTTATAATCCTTTGGGTATATACCCAGTAGTGGGATGGCTGGGTCATATGGTACATCTAGTTCTAGGTCCTTGAGGAATCGCCATACTGTTTTCTTAAAAGGACACCAGCCATACTGGATTAGAGGCCTACCCTATTCCCCCCTGACCTCATCTAATTACATCTGCAATAACCCCTATTTCCAAATGAGGTCACATCCTGAGTACTAGGGGTTAGGCTTTCAACGTGCATTTTGGGGTGATACAATTCAATCCATACTAGTTTGCAATCTTGTTTTTAAATTTTCTCTTAAAAGTGTAAGTTCTGCAAAAGGAAACAAAAGCAAGAAAATGTGTCTGGAAGGGTTTATGTCACAGTCAGCCATGAAGGGGCTCTACTTACAAGGAGATTCAGTAGGATTGCAGATTTGTTCTTGGTTTCCAGAACATGTATCAAGAGGAGGGAAAGACACTTTAGAAAAATTACACAAGGAGAATTATAAGCTATCAAGAGATTGCTCACTTAAGTAGCAATGCAGTGTAGTACTTCTGCGATATTAAGATATGTTATGCTCATTGTTCTCCCAGTATCCAGTGACTTGGCTGCATTGGGAGATGCCTTTGGCAGGGCAGAAAACAGAAGTAAAGAATGAGCCTTGCTGGATTTTGTGTTCCAGAGTGGGGACATTAGGTGTGGAGACACAATGTGTTGAGCAAAAATTTTAAGGGAGAATCCTACCTTTGTCCATTAGATGTGAGAAGGATTCTTTCAGCCTTGGGATGGAAGCAAAAAGCAAGGGAGACTGACTTCCAATTCTCAGCAGAGCCTCTTGGGGGATTCAAACGCCAGAGCAAGAATAACTGCAGCAGAAGGGACTGTGGCAGCCTCATAGATATTTCTGTGTCCCAAGTGTGGCATTGCATCAGCAGATAGAGCTGCAGGGCTCATGAGCTACGTGGACAGCCAAGAGTCACCTACAGAGATCTAGCAAAAATCCGCGGACCACACAGGCCCCTTACAATCCATAGGCCAAAATAGAAAAAGTGATTCATTAAATTGATAACTAAATCTCAAACAGTTTGTCCCCATTTAAAAGGCATTTCAAATAAATAAATGCACAAATAAGAAACATAAATCCCTTGTCAGATACGACATCCCAATTTTTGGTTCAGACATTATGGTCACATATAAAAAATCTGGCAAAAGGGAAAACTGGTTCTAAGATCACCAAGAGGGACGGAAACCAAAATCAGATCAGAGCTGGAACCTAGAACCAGGGATTTAGCTTATAGCGACTTCTAGTGCAGATCTAAAGAAGAAGAAACAAAAAGCATTAAATATTTGGTGTGTTGTTCAGGATACAAGAGCATGAAAGGAACGCAGATCAACAATGACTGGTCAAGCCTTGCCCATGAAAATCAACACTGAGGAAGAAAGCAATAGATGGGATGCAAAGAGAGATGCTATGGAAGGAATTCCAGTGGGTAGCAAGGCCTGCCTGTTGCTTCTCTTAAACCCATCTTCCAGCGTTACCTTAGCTGCGCGTGGTTCCCAGCTTTATAAAATCCACTAACAAACTACTAATGAAACCAATTTTAGAAGAACATCAATGGAGAGCAGGCATGTTTATACATAGTTATAGCAACTGGTGGTGTCTTTAGCAGATGGGGCTGGCCTGTGTTCATTTGGTTTGTTCCTTGTTAAGTAGTTCTACCTGCCCATTTTAGCACCATTGAATATTTCAGCCTCACGTCTGACTTTATAGATGACCATGACTTCTGAACCAAAATTTGGAAAGTCTGACCTGAAAAAAATATTTTTTTCTAACTTGTGAGTATATTTACATAATATTCATCATCTCATAATTAAAGATGAATTATGTCATATTTAGAGATTTACTTATTCCATTGAAAAGTACAAAATCAGATAAAATTGGGCCTAGGCTAGAAAATCCAGGACGTATGGTCATCACACGTGAAAAACTGGGATTTGTAGAGGAGGCACCAGCAGTCATCTGGAACCTGACCCTTGCTTCTGGCAGCACAAGAATTTGCTTCAGGAGAATGGATCATCCTGTGAATACAGGGTCCAGCTCAACATCATGTGCCAAGGGAGACCTAACTGTCATCAGATGTTGAAACGAGAAGGATTCCACAGGCTGGAGCAAGGCATTTACTAGGTTCCAATTTCCTTCCACTGCATTCCTACAGTTCCTGGTCGGCTGTCAGTAGTTGCCTGCATGCCCCTTTCTGTCCTAAGTACCCTGTGCTGTCCCACGGATGTCTGAGACTTCTTTCCAACAGACCTAACCATGAGACAGCCTTTCCTGAACGTTTGCTGATTCTGTTAGTTACGTCTTGTACCATGCATCTCAAATTAAATCATCAGCAGACAAACATTTTGGCCAGAGCAAGAGAGTAAATGCTTCCATTTCTAAATAGTAGGATATCAACACAGAATATAAACTTTATTTCCATTCATTGATGACTCTCCACCATGTACCTATGCATTTAATTGTTAAAATAAAAAGTATATAAGCTGATTTCTTGATTGAGGATAAAAAGTATGACCCTCATAACTTTTAGTTGATGATAAATTATGAAAAAAAATTGAAATTTATTTCAATCATTTATCATTCTCCTACACAGGAGATCTGATAACATCTAATAAAATATGCTCTTTTATGGATGAAACCTTTGAGTCAGGAGCTTCTGGATAGCTGACCACATAGAGATTCTAGAGGGTAGCATGCCCACGGAGGGCATGCAAGCTCCTTGCTCCTTCCCCCATACCTCACCCTATACATCTCTTCACCTGTATCCTTTGCAATATCCTTCATAATAAACAAATCAATGCAAGTGTTTCACTGAGTTATTGTTGTTGTGGCTTTTCTTACTTCCATAGTTTGGTGGGCAGGAGTGTTACAGCTCTTTCACTCCAGCCGCCCATAGTTCAGTAAGCAGGAGACTTACAGCTCTTTCACTCCCACAGTTCGGTGGGTTCCAAGTTCCTGTCTCACCAGGCTGACTGTTCCCTCAGGAATAACCTCCTGAGTGTCTGGACTGTATACAACCGTCCTCAGTTTTTCAACAGTGAGCTGTGTTTCCTGTCATCAACTCAAACATGCTCTTGCTCTTCCACTCTGCAGCATTTAAAACCAAAGATACTGTCCCTAAATTACTTGCTCTCATTAATCCAGTTGGCTACAAATCCCTCTTTGGGTTTGACTAACTTTCTGGAGTAGCTCACAATGATAGCGTCAGGAGACAGAAAAATCCAAACCCTCAAGTTGTACCCAACTTGAAGCCAGTCAGTCGCTTGCAACTGGTGTGGTGTGGGGTGGTGTGGGGGCAGCCTTGAGGACTAAGCCCTTAACCTGTGGGGTCCTACGCTATCTCCAGGTAGTGTCGGAATTGAATGAGAGGATACCAGCCGGGGCTCACTGCTTGGTGTGTTGCAGAAAACCCACACATATTTGGTCATAGAATTCTTCTTCTGTGCTGATGATTATCGTGGTGGTGTGAAAGCAGAAGAAAAACATGGTTTGAGAGGAGAGTTTTTCCCTGAAACAATTTGTGTCAGTGAAGCTCAATTTGCTAGAACAACCCTCACTCATAGAAACATGTGGTTTGGGAAGTGAAAAAATGAAAGGGTGGGGAATGAGGAATCTTTGATTCCTGGGCGGCCACGTGGTCATCCATGGTATGAAGCCGCCCCTGTGCTGAGATCAGTTACCAAAGGTAAAAGTTACCAGTGGAATTTAGAGATGGATCCAACTCCCCGGGAGCTGGTTCACTGGATCCATAAAGAAATGCAAATTAATATGAAAAGAGCAAAACATTCAATCCCTTGGTTATTGTTATCTGTAATAGCTAAAAGGAAATTTGAAAAGAATTCCGGGTCTGACCTTAATATTTGACCAAGCTTAGATTTCAGACAGCCTGAGCTCAGGCCACCAGCTTCAAAGCCACCCCCTAAGGGCAAAATTGTGCAGGGACAATAGAAAATATCTCCAAGACCTGTGGCTTCCAAGAAGGTAGTCAACGTGGGGGAAAGGCAAAGCCAAGTAACTATTGAAACCAGATGGTATAGCGTGAAGGAAGTGCTCCATTTTATAGACTGGTATCATCAGTTTCCTGAGGAACTTTTACTAAGTTGGATTATGACAGTAACTAATTGAGGGACAGTATCTTTGGTTTTAAATGCTGCAGAGTGGAAGAGCATGTTTGATTTGATGCAGGACGCACAGCTCACTATTGAACCATCGAAGACAGGTATATATGGTCCAGACACACAGGAGGTTATTCCTGAGGGAACAGCCAGCCTGGAGAACTGGATAAAAGCCACTATACAGTATGTTTACCCTGAGAAGGGGAACTGTCCAACTCCCCCTTTAAATGCCAAGTGGAGCACTCTAGATGAGGCAGCTGATATGCTTTCTATACAAGCCATGCAGGACTAACTGCATAATGAAAGAGATATTCATGCACTGGATATGCCCATTACCCAGGTCATGGTGAATGCTGTAGTTAAGAGGGCCCCTTCTATAAGGACACCTAAAATGACTCCTGCAGAATCAAACAAGAGTTTCAAAAGCCTGATCAAATTTGCTGCCTCAGTTTCCTCTCATGGGTCTTACAGATGCTAGTAAAAATACTAGGTTAATTAGTAAGAGAATGGTGAAGGGGAGAGGGGAGAGTCAAAAGACTCAGGACAGAAATTTTTAAACAGTTATTAAAAAATAAAGTGAGGTCAGACACAGTGGCTCATGGCTGTAATAACAGCACTTTGGCCTTTGGGAGGCTGAGGCAGGAGGACTGCTTGAGTCCAGGAGTTTGAGGCCAGCCTCTGCAACATAGTAAGACCTCTTCTTTACAAAAAAAAAAAGTTTTAATTAAATTAATTTTTAAAATTAGCTGTGCATGCTGGCATGTGCCTATAGTGCCAGCTACTTGGGAGACTGAAAGGGGAGGATCACTTGGGCCCAAGAGGTTGAGGCTGCAGTGAGCCATGATTGTATCATGACACTCTAGCCTGGGCAACAGAGTGACACTCTGTCCAAAAAAAAAAAAAAACAAAGGCTGGGTACAGTGGCACACACCTGTAATCCCAGCACATTGGGAGGTCTAGGAGGAGGATCACTTGAGCTCAGAAGTTTGAGACCAGCCTGAGTAACATAGTGAGATCTTGTCTCTACAAAAAATCCAAAAATTAGCCAAGTGTAGTGGCACATGCCTGCAGTCCCAGCTTCCCAGGAGGCCAAGGCAGGGGAAGGATGACTTGAGCTTGGGGGACAGAGGCTGCAGTGAGTTATGATTGCGCCACTGCACTCCAGCCTCGATAACAGAGAAAGACCCTGTCTCAAAAAAATAAGAAACAAAAATAAATAAGATGAAAAGATACACTGTTGATGGGATGAAACTAAGAGGAAAGAGGAGAGTCGTGGGACTTGTCCTAACAGGATAAAAATCTTCAGATGGTTATTTTAAAATGGAACTAATAAAACAAAAATTGATGGGGTTAAAACAGAAGTCTTAATATAAGGTTAGCAAAAATTGAGTGGACCAAAGGGGGCCTCTGCTGGTCCCTCATTAATAATGGACCCCCAAACCATTTGCCACATTTCTCGCAGTTGGAGGTATTTTAAAAGTGCAAAGGTAAAGTTTACTCAAAAAAAAAAAAAAAAAAAAAACCTACCTGGAATTTCCTGGGGCGATGATTAGACTGGTTAATCAAGGTATTGACAAAGAGGCCAGAGTCCCTTAGTCAGACCTCTGGCTGGAGACCCAAAGCCTCTTTTTTACACAAGAGAGGGTAAAATGGTCTGGGAGTGAGGAAGAGAAGTTCCTGGAACTAGAACATGCAAATGTGAAAGTTGATAGAATTATACAAGTTGGTGTATTTGAACACATGTTGTGTGAAATGGTTGCATCTCTCTTACTTGATTATATCATGGAAATGAACACTGTATCTGACTGGGAAATGTTTTCCCTACCTAGTACCATAAAACAGAAAGCACATAAGTCTGCCCTTCAAGCAATATAAATTGGACATGCTAAATGGGAACCAGTAAGATTCCCCAAGCCCACACAGTGCAGAGCAGAAACTAGAGTGCTATTAGGGACAAATTCTCCATTTGATAGCCCATTATGGAGTATTTTCTAGAACATATAGCAAAGGCCTATGAGTGCCTCCCAACAGCAACCACTGAGACTTTGGACTAGAGAATTTCCACTTGAGGGGCATTTGCTACCTTGCTAATGGGGTGGTAATTGAATCTACCCCATGGCTGAAGGACATAAAATGATTTTGACACCTGAAATATCAATCCTATGTCATTGATACTGATATGTCAGAGAAATTCTCTAAGGGGAATAGCAGTGCCCAGAAGTATTCCATAATACAATGAAAATGGTTTAAACATGATTTTGCTGTTCACTGGATGGATAAGGAAATGCAAATAAGAAAAAAATCAAAGTATTCAAATCCTTGGTTATTGAATGCCATAACCAAGTGATGAAATGCGAGGGGGAGCTACTCATAGCAGGAAGCCCTAGGACCGACTCTGGAACTCAGAAGGCGCTGCTGGAATCTATCAACACTTGGACAGTACCCCATGAGCATCTCTCAACTGACCAACAAGGAGCTGCCTGGTTTACAGACAGCAGTTCCAAGTGAATGCACCACATCCTGTTTGGAAGATGCTACTTTGATCAGATAATGCAAAAATGAGATCCTGTCATTTGCAATACCATGGATGGAACTGGAGGTCATTATGTTAAGTGAAATAAGCCAGGCACAGAAAGACAAACATCACATGTTTTCGCTTATTTGTGGGATCTGAAAATCAAAACAATTAAACCCATTGAGACAGAGAGTAGAAGAATGGCTACCAGAGGCTGGGAAGAGCAGTGGAGGGGTTGTGGGAGGAGAAGATAGTTTTGGGTAGAAAACAATAGTTAGAATGAATTAATAAGGCCTAGTACTTGATAGCATAACAGGGCCTAGTACTTGATAGCATAATAAGGCCTAGTACGTGATAGCATAACAATAAGTAGATTGTAACACAAAGGATAAATGCTTGAAGGGATGGATACCCCATTTCCCATGATGTGATTATTATTCACCGCATGCTTGCATCAAAACATCTTGTGTACCCCATACATATATATGCCTACTATGTACCCACAAAATTATAAAGTATAAGTTATTTAAAAATTGGCCAGGCATGATGTCTCACGCCTGTAATCCCAGCATTTTGGGAGGCCAAGGCAGAAGGATCACTTGAGCCTGGGAGTTCAAGATCAGCCTAGGCAACACAGCAAGACCTCATCTCTACAAAAAAATTAAAAAGAAAATTTTTGGCCAGGCATGGTGGCTCATGCATGTAATCCCAGCACTTTGGGAGATCGAGGTGGGTGGATCATGAGGTCAGAGTTCAAGACAGGCCTGGCCAACATAGTGAAACCCCATCTCTACTAAAAATACAAAAATTAGCCAGGTATGATGGCATGTACCTGTACTACCGGCTACTCGGGAGGCTGAGGCAGGAGAATCGCTTGAACCCAGGAGACGGAGGTTGCAGTGAACTGAGACGGTGCCTCAGTGACAGAGGAAGACTCCATCTCAAAAAAAAAAAAAAGAAAGAAAGAAAACATTTTTTCATTGTAAAATTTTTTTTTTTAAATAGAAGGTAACAACATCAGCTCGGTGGATAGAATTGCATGCTGTTTTTCTAACAGTAATGAAAGAATGGAACAGTGGTGAAAGTCTCTGTGTTTAGGTTTTTACTGACTCACAGGCAGTGGCCAATGACGTGACTATACACTCAGGCGGAAGGAACCCCTGATGATTAAAGGGATGCCCAAATGAGGCATGGCCCTATGGAAATTTGTGGGTGCATTAAAATAGAACAAGTCAATGCCCGTCAGAAGAACTCCCTCCAGGTTAGGAAAGTGACTGGAATCAACAAACAGATCTCCCCATGTGTTCCCATGGGCCACCTTTGTCCATGAAATGAGTGGATTTGGGGTTACTGCAGCAGTGTGGAGATGAGCTGAATTAAAATATTGGCCAGCCGTCGTGGCTCATACCTGTAATCTCAGCGCTTTGGGAGGCCAAGGCAGAAGGACCACTTGAGCTCAGGAATTTGAGACCAGCCTGGGCAACATGGCAAAACCCTCCTTTTGCACTCTCTCAAGCCTGCCAGTAAGAACTGTTCTGTTTCTCTGCAAGAGAGACACAGACTGCCAATGGATGTGGGGCTTATTCACTGGTAGGAAGGCCCTCAACACTGGCACATGAGACTGATGCTGGTTTTCTCTGGGGGCTACACATGGATCTTGACAGGATTAGACACTGACTTGAGAGTAGGCTTTGCTTACCCAGTAGATGAAAATGCTTAGAGTGCCAGAAAAAAACCACAACAGAAGATAATGCAAGGATTTGGATGGCTCGCCATCATTTCTTCAGATCAAGGAACACACTCTACAGCCCATAATGTCCAACAGCGGGCAGAGAGACAGCTGCTTAGAGTAATCATTTGATGGAGAAGTAGAACAGGCAATTAAGACATTGGTTGTCTAAAACAGAAGGAGCTAAAAGCAGGAAGGACTGGCCAACACGCCTTCATGAGTGTGTGCTCACACTCAGCATGAATGAGACTAGAGTGTCCCTGCTAGATTTTTTCTGTTTTTCTGGTTGACCTGGGGAAGAGTAGGTGAGAGACGCTGGTATGACGATGCAATTCTTGCCAAGGGAGGAGTACACTGGTATATGGACTATGTTTTTTCTTTTTTCCCCCATATCACCTCAAAAAAAAATTTTTTTCTCTCTCCTACCTGATGCAGTAGTCCTAGGACCAAGGGCTGCAACCACAACTGCTAGAAGCAGGGATGATTCCTAAGCAAGAAATCTTCACTGTGTTTTTAAACTGTGTCAGAATTCCTAAGGGCCCCGATGGGGGTGGATTGTGCCTTCACTCCATCTGGCAAAATTGGGGTTAAGAATAAATGCAGCTATATTACCTGGTGGTAAAAATGGCACATTCATTTGGAACCTATGTAATCCTTCTCGATATGAATGCTAATGAACTAAGGGAGAGGCACTCGCTAGACTAGTATTTCTGCAGGCAATCTAGATCAGCACAGTGGCCAAACCCAATATCCTTTCCAAAAGTGCCAAAAGTGTCAAAGTTGGGGTCAAAACAAATAATGAATGGAAAACAGGAGCAATAATAGCTGAGGGTAAAGAAATGAATAAACAGTTATAAACGGAGGGAAATCCAATATTACATTAACAACTTTAAAGAGTCTCAGAGCAAGAGATGGCATTGCCTCATAGCTCAGTTATTCGAGATGCCTGAAAGGGAGAAGCTATGTATTTGCCAATACCACTCTTGCTTTTGGAACCTGACAAGAATAAAAGGAAGCCTGCAAATCTAAGTGGCCTCAGCCTGGAGGACATTCATACAATATGATGGACTGGACCACTTATTAATGATTGTGTATCTTTGTTTTGCTATAAGGGATTCATGGTTGAAAAACAGGGAGTGGCCTGTGGTGTCATAATATATATTGCTATTCGCCCATGGTTCCTGGCCTTGTTACAGTTTTTTG
The DNA here is from genome assembly GCF_002776525.5 of Piliocolobus tephrosceles. Classification (NCBI taxonomy): domain Eukaryota; kingdom Metazoa; phylum Chordata; class Mammalia; order Primates; family Cercopithecidae; genus Piliocolobus; species Piliocolobus tephrosceles. Next base: position 6,528,941 of record NC_045435.1, on the reverse strand, counting down.
TTCCAATGTTGGGTGTGTTAGGCCTCAGGCACAGGCCTCTGGCCTTCTCCTGCCCTCTTTTCATTTGCCCCAAGGCAGGAATCTACTCTTCCCATTCTTTCTGATTGTGAAGTTTTGTTTGTTTTTCTTTTTCTTTTCTTTCTTTTTTTGAGACAGAGTATCACTTTGTCATCCAGGCTGGGGTGTCGTGGCACTATCTCAGCTCACTGCAACCTCTGCCTTCCAGGTTCAAGCGATTCTCCTGCCTCAGCCTCCCGAGTAGCTGGGATTACAGGTGCCCGCTACCATGCCCGACTAATTTGTGTATTTTTTGTGGATACAGGGTTTTGCCATCTTGGCCAGGGTGGTCTCAAACTCCTGACCGCAGTTGATCTGCCCACCATGACCTCCCAAAGTGCCAGAATTACAGGCATAAGCCACCGCTCCCAGCCCTGACCGTGACTCTTAAGACCCTCCCCAGAGAGGAGAGAAGGAGAATTCTTCCAGGAATTCTCTAGGGAGAAGAAATGCTGATGTCATGAAGCTTCCATAAAATCCCAGGAGAACCGGATTCTAAGAGCTTCCAGATAGATAAACACATGGAAGTTCTTGGAGGGTGCCACACCCAGAGAAGGCATGGACGCTCCTCACCCCTTCCCTTATACCTCACTCTACACATCTCTTCATCTGTATCCTTTGAAATATCGTTTGTAAGAAACCATTAAACATAAATGTCAAGAAAAAAGAAAAGAATTTGAGTCACGAGCTTAAGGCAATGCTTCTCAAACTTGAGTGTGCATCAGAACCACTTAGGATTCCACAGAAATACAAAAGATCCTCAGAGACTGGTATGAACACCTCTATGAGCACAAACTAGAAAACCTTAAGGAAATGAAAAATTTCTGGGAACACACAACCTCCCAAGATTGAACCAGGAAGATATTGAAACTCTGACCAGACCAATAACAAGTTACAAAATTAAATCAGTAATAAAAAAGTTACCAACCCAAAAAGCCCTGGTCAAGGCAGATTCGCAGTTGAATTCTACAAATTGTACAAGAGCTGGTACCAGTCTTACTGAAACTATTCCAAAAAATTGAGGAGGAGGCAGCCTTCCCTAACTCATTCTACAAGATCATTGTCATCTTGATACCAAAATTATTAATGGTGTGGAATCTCATCGACTTATATTTTAATATTTGGTGAGAATATGGACACAAAGCACTTGTGCTTCTTACTGCAATGCTACATTGTCTTGAGGAAAAGCACCAGTGTGTGTGAGTTGTGAGTTGAAGTAGTTGCTTTGTTTCATGGAACACTATATTCATTTTCTATTGCGACTGTAACAAACTGCCACCAAGTTGGCGACTTAAAACAAAACAAATTTATTATCTTACACTACTGGAGGTAAGAAATCTAACATGGGTCTCACTGGGCTAAAATCAAGGTGTCAGCAGGACTGTGTTCCTTCTAGAGACTCTGGGTAGAATCAGTTTTCCTGTATTTTTCATCTTCTATAGGCCACCTACTTTCCTTGGTTCATGGCCCCTTCCTTTATCTTCAAAGCCAGACTCACAGCATTTTTAAATCTCCTACTGCTTTCTTTCACTCATAAGGACCCTGTTGACTGCAGTGGGCTAAACCAGGTAATTCAGGATGATCTTCCTGTCTTAAGATCTTTAACCAAATTACATCTGCAATGCCCCTTTTGCCATGTAAGCTAACATATTAACAGGTTCTAGATTAAAACAGCCATTATTCTGCTTACCGCTATCACCACTATCACGTGAAAGAATGAATAACAGACAAACAGTGGTTATTCAGTCCTGGGTATTTGGTATTTTCTCAAAATAAACAAAGTAAACCTGTAACTTTAGGAAAACCACTTTTTTTTTTTTTTTTTTTTGAGACAAGGTCTCACTCTGTCACCCAGACTGGAGTGCAGTGGTGTGATCTCAGCTCACTGCAACCTCTACCTCCTGGGCTCAAACGATCCTCCAACCTCAGCCTCACAAGTAGCTGGGACTACAGGCATGTGCCATCGTGCCTGGCTAATTTTTTTTTTTCAGAGATGGGGTTTCTTCATCTTGCCCAGGCTTGTCTCAAACTCCTGGACTCAAGGGATGACTACCGAATCTATCCATGATATCATAAGGGAATCTGCTTTAAGTAGATGGAAAGTTAAGGAACAGTCCCCAAGACCACCCTCATTTCTGGTACCAATTGTAAGTTCAAGGGTTCCCAAGACCACCCTCAAATTTGGTAACTTGGTAGGACTCACAGAACCCACTGAAATCTGTCATACACATGATTATGGTTTATTACAGTGACATGATATAGATTAAAATCAGCCAAGAGAAGAGAGGCATGGGACAGACTATTTGAGTCAGGGTTGGGCGCAGTGGCCCACACCTGTAATTCCAGCACTTTGGGAGACCAAGTTGGGCAGATCACCTGAGGTCAGGAGTTGAGACCACCCTGGCCAAGATGTCAAAATCCTGTCTCCACAAAAAATTTAAAAAATTAGTCGGGCTCGCCTCAGCCTCCCAAAGTGCTGGAATTACCGGCATGAGACTCCACGCCTGGCCAGGAAAACCACTTATAGTATTGTTACTAAAGATAAAACTCAAATTTTCAAACTAAAATTAGAATTTTGGAAAACTTGTGTCCAACACAGTGAACTTGACAGCCTCCCAATACTTAGACTTCTAATGAGATTAGTAGTGTGATTTCTTTTAGACATTAAATAATGAAATGTGTCCACATTTGGAGGATCTGAGTAGCTAAGTAAACCAATGTTTTTCAAATGACCACTGCATGATGTTACAAAATCATGCATAGGTAAGAGATGACTCAGCATGGAAGATGGACCAATGGGTTAAAATGTAATTGAGTATGAAAAGTTTATGATACGATTTTAGACTCCACATTGCAATCAACCTTTAAGAAACTACCATTTGTTAAATTTTGATGTCGTATTTCAAAAGACTACTCACAATTATCTGAAAAGGCTATAAAAATACAATTTCTTTTCCAACTGTCTGTCTGTATTAGGCCAGATTTAGTTTGGATACCTCAATTTTTAAAATCATAACAAAATGAATACAGAATAAAGTAAGAATCCAGCTATCATTTTGTAAGTCAAACATTAAAGATATTTGCAAAAATGAAAAACAATGCCACTCTTCTCTCTGACTTTGTTTGAGGAAATCTAGTTATTTTTTATTTAAAAAATTAATTATGTTAACATGCAATGGGTTTATTATTATTATTATTTTAAAGGAGTAAATAAAGTTTTTTTAATTTCTCAGTTTTAATTTCTAATGTGGTAAATATTGACAGTTATAACTCACATAAACAAAAGCTCTTCAAAGCCTTCAACAATTTTTAAGACCGTGAAGCCGACCTGAGACCAAGTACCACTAGTCTACCCTTTGGCTACCAGAGCAGGGAACAGAACTAAAGTGGTAACAAGGAAGAGCTCAGCCACAGTAATCCTAGTAATGGTATCAAGTGACCCTGAAAAATGCAATCTGAATAATCTTTTCAATGCCCTCCTCCCAGGGAGAGGAGGTCCCAGCACTAAGGCAGCTGAGATGAGGTTTGGAGGAGGTAAAGAGGTATAGTCAGAACCCATCAAACTCTGGGAGAACCCATCACATGCCCCATGAGAGCACCAGCACTTTTGACACCTACCACACAGAGGGCATCAATTAGCTGTTCAGGTTTAACTAAAAAAGCAAGAACAATCAATAAAGTGCAGCATTTGTCTCTTTTCCTCCCTCTTATCAAGGCTCAAACCAAATGAGAAGTTAGAGACTTAGAAGAAGAGGGAGAATTCCAGAGGAAGATCACATACTCCCACAGTGAGGGGGGTACAAGACTGAAAGAGAAGACCAAGACCTACCCCTCCCACATCAAGTCCCTCTAGCTACAAATCTGGCTGGTAATGAAAAAGACTGAAACTTTAAAATTGGAACTTTAAATTCAATAGATCCTCACTAACCAAAGGATCTGGAAAGCTACCGAATCTATCCATGATATCATAAGGGAATCTGCTTTAAGTGGATGGAAAGTTAAGGAACAGTCCCCAAGACCACCCTCATTTCTGGCACCAATTGTAAGTTCAAGGTTCCCAAGACCACCCTCAGATTTGGTAACTTACTAGGACTCACAGAACCCACTGAAATGTGTCGTACACATGATTATGGTTTATTACAGTGACATGACATAGATTAAAATCAGCCAAGAGCAGAAAGGCACGGGACAGAGTCCAGGAAAGTTCCACTCATGCAGCTTCCAGCTGTCCTCTCCCATGAGAGTCGCAGACAGCATTAACTTGCCCAGCAACAAAATGGAACGATGCACACTGAGTACTGCCAACCATGGAAGCTCGCCCCAGCCTTGGTGTCCAGAGTCTTTATTGAGGCTCTAATGTATACATGATAACTGCTCACATAACCAGTAACACATGACCAAAACCCCCACCTTAATCACACTGTTAGACTATCCAGTGTGGCCCGAGGTCCCCAGATAAACAAAGACATTTTTAGCAGCAGGACATTTCAGGGACTCAGAGAATTCCTCCCAGGAATCAGTGCAAAGGCCAGATCTCTCTTTAGGTGAGTTTTATTACATTATTATTATTATTAAGACTGAATCTCGCTCTGTCACTCAGGCTGAAGGGGCAGTGACAGCTCATAACTCGTTGTAACCTCAAACTTCTGAGCTCAAGTAATCCTCAGCCTTAGCCTCCAGAAAGTCAAATTATTGGCTACATAGTGGAGAAGGGAGATTCAACTTAATAAAGCTAGTAGTAATGACTGGCAAGAAGTAAAACAACTTCACGTTTGTGCTTCACCCACTGACAATAACACGTAGTCTTTACCCTTCTTTCTTGTGACCTAACTTGCCTCGCTTGAACCTCGGTTGGCACTGGCCTGAGTGCCTGTGCATTAGTATAGCCTGTGCATTGATATAACCTACACATACACCTCCCGCCTGACAATGGAAAACACCAACTAGTCTAGGCAGAATCAGGCAGGAGTGTGTGCAAAACTCCATGTGATAAAATTCCAACATGACACCCACTCATTTTGATTAACAAACTCTTCCTAAAATATATCAGGAAAGTTAGGATTTCGGTATATGTCATTCAACCTTCTGTCATTAGTTTTATCTTACTGTTTTTCATCCTGAAAGCTGGATTAAAACAGTTGTTTGTAGGAAATAGAAACTAAAATATCATGAATCACAGAAGTTTTCTCCAAGCAGGTGAGTCTTTGAAGCCACTTCTGTTGCTGACTTTTCTTACTTATATATATTAGTGTCCAGAGCTCCTGGAATTTCTCAAGAGCTACCAAGAAAAAAAATCTTCTCAAGTGATAATCATTTAGTAGTGTCATTTAGTAGGATCAACACGTTGAGGAAGATTCTGAAGCCTTACTTGTGTTCTGTTTGAAAACATGTGGTAATGCATTAGTAAGGTCAGTCATGGCCGCAGGAGAGCATGGTAGCATTAGTACCTTCTAGTTCTCATTCTGATCTAATATTTAACCTCAGGCCCTGACGCTGCTCTTGGGGAAACTGGGCCACTTGCAAACCCTTAAGTTAAAATCTGTGGTTCTTCATCCTTGCCCACTTACTGGCCAATCCAGCCTTCCCATCTGTTTCTCTCCTGGTGATGTTTTACTCCTAGTGATGCAAAGACTATATACCATTCAGCAAGCATCACTGGCTCTGAGGTCAAGGATAACAATTGGTCCCTCACAGTTGTGCTTTGGGCCAGTTCCTCAGCATGTTCTGAACACCCTGATCCAGAAAGGAGAGGACAGAAGTAGCCTTTAATTTCTCCAGAGCAGTGCTATGCAAGCACCTCCACCCCTAGTAACCCAAGAGCATCCATTCTTACCTTCAAGGTTCTGACCATATTGGCACCAGCAGCATCATTTGTGTGTTTACTATGTGCCAAACAGTGAGCTAAGTACCTTTAATGCTCACGTCGATTCTATAAGTTACATATTATCATTGGCTCCACTTTATAGAAAGAAGAAACTAAGGGATAAAAAGATTTAAAAATTTACCCAAGGTCAAGTGAAGTTTTATGTGGTTCACCTGAGTCCAGAGATTATACTTTAAATATTATGTTATATTGCTCATATCTTGCAAAAATTAGCCATGCACAGTTGTGTTCTGTGTTTAAAAATCATACAGACTACGTATTCTATTCTGCAATAAGTCTGGGTGTGTTTTAATTTAAAAATTATTTACATCTCATACACTGTAGTAAAGTTGATCCTCCCACAAGAGATGACATGATTATCCTGAGGCTTGATGTTCCCCCTGGGACACAAGTACACTGTGAGAGAAACAGCACCAAGGCATTGGACTTTGCTCTACCTAATGATAGAATCTGTAAACTCAGAAAGCTTATGTTATCCTCCATACATCCTTGCTACATGTGAGACTATCAGCAATGGGCTGGGAGCTTAAAGAGAAAGAATGGCCAGAATACTCTAGGCAAAAAGAAAAGGAGGAATATTTTAGTTTGAATAATAAACATGCGAGTTGAAAACATTTGAAAATTACCCCACTTCTTACTTTTATAGAGAAAACAGAGGACATAATCATTATTCACTAGAAGGAGCTCATTAAATATGGTCCTATATAAATGATCATGAAAGTAATTACTTTTGGAAAAGCCATAGGCTCCATGTTTTCCGCAGCCCAAGACCCCAGGGCCTTTGTCCTGTCATCTTTCCTAACATCAGTGACACATGTTTTACATCTAAGTACTTAGAGGTAAAAGTTTTACTTTGTCTCAGATCCTCACAGGCATAAACTTGTAGGCTTAATAGCAACAATGCATTGTGTTGTGGGTTACATATAATAACAAGCATGAAATAACATATAGCATATGTCAACAGTCTATTCTATACTGAGGCCAAATTCCATAAAGGTCAATTCTCTGGGGATAGGACTGCACTGTATCTGCCACATGGTGTAACACTGAATACCTCCAGTTATGTGTCACCTCCTGAGGAATGTGATATTAATCTTCACTATTTGATGAGTACCCTTCTGAAATGTATATAATTTTTTTAACTTTTATTTTAGATTCAGGGGTTCATGGGCAGGTTTCCTCCATAGGTAAACTTGTGTCAAGTGGGATTGTTGTACAGATTATTTCATCACCCAGGTATTAAGCCTAGTACCCGTTAGTTATTTTCCCTGATCCTCTTGCTACTGCCACCCTCCACCCTCCAAAAGGGCCCATGGTGTTTTGTTCTTCTCTGTGTGTCCGTGTGTTCTCGTTATTTGGCTCCCATTTATAAGTGAGAACATGTGGTATAAAACCACATTTTCTTTATCCAGCTATCATGGATGGGCATTTAGGTTGATTCCTTGTATTTGCTATGATGAATGGTACTGCAATGAACATACTCGTGTATGTGTCTTTGTAATAGAATGATTTATATTCCTTTGGATATATAAATTAGTCCAACCATTGTGGAAGACGGTGTGGCAATTCCTCAAATGAGATTGCTGGGTCGAATGGTACTTCTGTCTTTAAGTCTTTGAGGAGTTGCCACGCCGTCTTCCACAACGATTGGACTAATTTATATTCTCACCAACAGTGTATAAGCATTTCTTTTTCTCAACAATCTCACCAGCATCTGTTATCTTTTGACTTTTTAATAATAGCCATCTGACTGGTATGAGATGGTGTCTCACCGAGGTTTTGATTTGCATTTCTTTAATGATCAGTGATGTTGAGCATTTTTTACATGATTACTTGCCACATGTATATCTTCTTTTGAAAAGTGTCTGTTCATGTCCTTTGCCTACTTTTTATGGTGTTTTTTTTTTTTTTTTTTTTTGTAAATTTGTCTAAGTTCCTTATAGATGCTTTGTCAGATGTTGTATTAGTCTATTCTCACACTGCTATAAAGAACTACCCAAGACGGGGTAATTTATAAAGAAAAGAGGTTTAATTGACTCACAGTTCTGCAGGCTGTATGGGAAGCATGGCTGGGGAGGCCTCAGGAAACTTACAATCATGGCAGAAGGCGAAGAGGAAGGTAACACGTCTTACACAGTCAAAGCAGAAGAAAGAGAGTGAAGGGGGAGATAGTACATCAAACAACCAATCTCGTGAGAACTCTGTCACAAGATGGCACCAAGGGGATGGGGATACTGCTAAACCATCAGAAACCACTCCCATGATCCAATCCCCTCCCACCAGGCCCCACCTCCAACACTGGGGATTGCAATTCCACATAAACTATGAAAACACCAAGAGTAATTTAAAACTATAAAAAAGCAAGAGTAATTTTAAAAATCCTCATGGAATTTTCAAACTGGAAAGACTCCCAAGTTCAAACTACACCCTGAGCCCCCAGCCCCCATTTACAGATGAGGCCACCTAGGGCTCAAAACGTTGAAGAACTTGCCCGAGGACACATTAATACCAACCCGCAGGACCAGGACTGGTACAATAGCTGTTAAAGTCATCCCAGGCTGAGACTCTTTCTGCTTTCCTATATTTCCCATAATTTAAATATTGACACAGCGTCCAGCAGGGGTGAGCAAACTTTCCCGTAAAGGACAAGACAATACATAATTTAGGCTTTTCAGGCCATGTGGTTGCATATGGTCTCAATTAATTCTGCCATTGTAGCATGACAGCAGCCATAGGCAAAACATGAGCTAATGGGTGTGGCTGTGTTGAAATAAAACTTAATTTGTAAAAACAGGTAGCAAACTAGATTTGGCCTGTGGACAGCAGTTTGATGACGCCTGGTCTAGAGAAAAAGAACTTTCTCAGACTTCTCAGACTTACTTTCTCAGACTTCTGATTCACTTTCTTCATGTATTACTCAGGCTACGGCATGAGTGAGCGTGGAAGAACAAGGTACATTTTGACCGATCCCCAAAGCTCCTAGAAAAGTTAGAAAACCCTTCCCAACCAATACAGAAAATCATTACAATCACATATATGCACACCCCAGAGAGAGAAAGGGTGAAAGGGTAGGGAGACAGGCTAACAGGTGAACATTCTGGTAGTTAATCTGCTGCCTCTTTTTCTTACTAGCTATTTAATGAATGAGATCAAATCAAGTGGCCAAGCTTCCTTGTTTGTTGGTATCTAGGGTACTCATTAACTACCTATAAATCTCTGCTGCTCTCTGGTGGTAGAAGACATTTCAGAGACGTTGAATACTGTAGAATTTAGCAAGTGAGTTCTCAAAATTTGGGGGGACACTGAAGGACTAAATGAGTGAGACAGGGTATTTTCAAACTTACTAAACAAAATCATAATTGAATCCCTGAAATATTTCTATGAATGATTTTCCTTCATCACAAATCCTCATTTTTTTTTTCTATCAGGTCCAAGCATCGGTTTTTCTGATACCTGAAGCGTCCATTATTTTTCTTTCTCTAAAGCAGGAGCATCATAATTAATAAACATGGCTCAGAAGAAGCTTTAATTCTTCCAGAACTTTTGAATAAAGCACAAAAAGGCGTAGCAGAGAGTCAAAGGAGAATAAGTGTCTACCTGGCAGCTAGCTGACAGCAAAGGGGCTTTTAATGCAAATGACAATTTCAACTCGTGCGTGTAGCTGAACATCAACAGATTTTACTTCACCTCGGTGCTGTTTTTTTTTTTTTTTTTTTTTTCTAGTACCTTAATCACACCAGAGAAGCTGAGAACCCCATCTTCAGTTTCCCTGTCACTGAAAACTGTGCTTCAGGGATGGGTTGACATTTTATACCAGGAGACTAGTCAGACCACTATTTTCATATTAGACGGTGTATGGCTCCTGGTGACTCAAGCCAAACGTGGGTGGGGAGATTCCAAAAACCAGAGATAAGGAAGAGTAGGAACAAGTGAGCTTGAATCTTTTATGGGCCCAGGGGCTGTGCCTAGCTTACCCACTGTGGTTAATACATTCCAGCTCCTGGAACAGAGACTAATACATTGTAGGGACTAATATGCTTTTACCAAGTGAGTGAGGAAATAATTGAATGAATCATTCGTGTTTATGAGAGTGGTTTATACGCTGTATAGCACCCTATAAGTAATCATTGCATTCGTACTAGAAGTAGCAAAGAAGTGAATTACAAAGCAAGAAATAATGGCAGGAAATAGCACATCTAATATGGAAAGAAGTTCTTTCCAATCCACAATTTCATGTTTCCTTTCTCAGTATCACAGCATCACAAAACTTAGGACTTAGAAAGGCTTTTAACACTTTCGTTGTCCAAACTTCCACTGACGTTCTTTATTCAGAGTTCCACAATATTCCCACCAAACGGTAGTCACCCACCCTCTGCTCAAACACTTCCGGAGACAGGAAGTCGATGTCTGCAAAGACACTCTGTATTTTGGGTGGGGAAGGGAAGTTGAAGCCATAGGGCAGTGTAGAAACAGGAGATTCCAGAGTCATGCTGTTCAATAGGTCGCCACTATCCACCTGTGACCACTGAGAACTTGATATGTGGCTAGTCCAGACTGAGGTGTGCTGTGATTTTTGAAAACTTAATACAAAAAAAGGATGTAGAATATCATTAATTTCTTATAATGATTACATTGTGAAATCATAATATCTTGTATCCACTACGATAAATACATTGTTAAAATTAACTGTACTTTTTTCTGTTTATCTTTTTAATGTGGTTACTAGAACATTTAAAAGTACATATATGGCTCACATTATATTTCTACTGGATGGCATGGGTCGAGAGAACACATTTTGTCTTTCTTTCAATTCAGCAAAACAAATATAATGTCTTTAGGAGACACTAATATGGAAACTCTGGTCTGCTTTGAGTATGAAAATCAAAATCCCTACTCAATAATTTGAATCCTGTCCCCTCTTTTATGGTACTTGTGTCTGTGTCTCTTCTTGGCTGTGAAATGGATAAAATATTTTCTTCTTTTCCCTATCTCTACAGAGTCATAGACTCATGATGAGCCTCTCATAATGACAGTCTCCTGTTGTCCTGGAAACAGGGTACAAGGAGAGCTGCCTCAGCTCAGTGAAAGGAAGGATTTTCTAACAGAGCTCTCCAGAGTGAGAATGATCAGCTTGACTCAACCCTACCCCAGTAGGTGAACTCTACATTTTATAATATCTGAAGTATCATCACAGCTAAAAATAGGAAAGGAAGAAAATGTTCTCAGAAACTCCTGATAAGAAAACAATAAATCTTAATCAATGATTATAAAGTGTACTATTATTTTACCAAACTGCCATAGCTTACATATATAAATCACAAGGAATAATTATTGAGTTGAAAGTGCCTATGATATTTAAGACAAGTGTAATCCTTAAGTAATAGGATGATAATTCTATTCTTAAAAATCCATTTGAGTATCATTTGACATTGTACCCGCACTTTAAAAGTTTGAGCCTTTTTAACTGGTTTGTTGAACAGGCTTGAGACAGTAGGTAAAACATAAAATAATTTCACTTTACTTATTTTACTCCATGTGATGAATATGTGCATGCCCTGTGAGTATCTCCTACTAGCTTTAGAGAGAAAGCACCCCCGCTTACACATATCCCCCACCACACACACACAAACACACACACACACACACACTCACAGGCTAATGTCTCAACTCTAAGGATTTCCCCTCCTCCAGTATTCAGACTAAAGAGATTTGGGTTGGGGTGAGAAGAGTCTGTATTGATTTGGGCAGAGTCAGATCTGTCCCCTCTTCACAAGCCCTAGAGGGTTATCTTCTCCGAAGCTGTGTTTTCACAAGCCCTAGAGGCTTATCTGCTTCAAAGCACAACATAATTTGGCAACTGAAGTGTCCAAACTGTCAACTATGAAAAACGGTTTTAGGCAATACTTGAATTGCCATGTGACCCTAACACAGCAAATAACGTAGGAAATGTAAAAAATGCATTTTCTGACATTTACAGCTGTTGAACTTGAAGTTTAGTAACAAAGTGATTACAGGTGATTGCGACTGTCTTTAGAGGCTTTTAAGACCAGAAAAGAAGTCTTATCTATTTGAGCAAAACATTCCTTTTGACAGCAATAAAACTGAAGAAAGTCTCTAAGCTCCTTCCGACTAAAATTTAGGTTGCTAAGTTATTTCATGCAGACTTTCAAAGAGTGAGAATTTTCTTATCTTTAAGAATCTTTTCTTAAGGGTATTTCTTCCTATATTAGGGTGCAGAATTTGACTGGACTGCTGAGATAAGTGCTGTTCTCTCAGTTTTAGGTCTAGGCACTCCAGGATACCTAGTTTGATTTCCTAAAGAAAGAGCAAACAATTCATTGTTTTACATAAGTGGGGAAACACAGCAGTGAGGTTTCTCTGCCAGGCACACGACCAAGTTGTCTGACCACCTGTAATCACAGTAGAAGTAGAGCATTCTCCTCGCTCTGTTCTATCAGAATTTGGCCCAACATAATTGAATAATTTTTAAAAGTTTGAAATAATGTCGCTCATTGGTTCTCCAACTTAGCAAGCATCAGAATTACGTGGAAGACATATTAAAACACATAATGTTTGACCCCATCAGCCTAGCTTCTGATGCAGCAGATCTGGGTGACATCTGAGATGTGCACTTCGGGAATGGACCCAGACAATGCTGATGCTGCTGGTCCAGGGACCCCACTTGGAGAACCACGGATCTAGATACAGATAATTATAATGAAGAAGTGCAGAGAGAAACGTGAGCAAGAGCTGTTCTTTGAGAATTCTGATTGAGGACTCCTTTCCAAAAACAGATTTAAACAACTTATTGAGATCATTCTGCAAACTATTAAACCTAAGCATAAAAATATGGCCCAGAAAAATGGGTTTTCCATGCCTGATTAAATGAATGACTTGCTAATGTGGAGCATAACGTTTGATTTAAAATATAGCCATTATGCATGGTGATCATTTCCATCAGGGAAAGCCCTAGAAAAACAAACTGTATTCCTCAGGTTTCAGTGTAAAAAACAATTCTCAATCCTTTTGTAGTTTATAAACATAACGATTGGGTTTTCATATGTATGTGTGAAATGTGCTTCCCTCAAACCTTGTTACAGTGTCAGCACATTACCCTGTGCTGACATGAAAATAATAAAGTAAAATAATTATCCTTTCACTTTCAACAAAAAGTGGTTCTTTTTGTTCCCATAATATATATTTTTATGTTTAAGTACCCTTAGCTTCAAGTATCTTTATTTTTCCTTTTTAATAGCTTAGATAATCAATACCAATGCTTCAAGAAACTTTAAAAGAATAATTTTGCAATACTATCAAATACCTAGGATTTATATTTAAAATCTGGTTCACTTTGAAAATCTAATGATCTTCCAAATTATCTAAGTTTCTGCAGTGGTAGTTAGGATAGGACTTGTAACGTTTATAGGACTGGATATTCAAGTTTTTAAATCTAAACTATCACTAAAACATTTACACAGGTCCCAAATGAATATTAATATGACTAATGTCATCAAATGAATCTCTAATTAAGGCTTAAGCAATCTTTCTAAAATGGTATTAGGAAGATGGCTTTCCAAATAAGGTGAATTGAGCATGCTCCCAAAATCCTGCAGATAAGGTATAAATTTAGTTAAGGCAAAAAAAAAAAAAAATTAGGGAGGAAAATAGACCTATGAGCTTTCTTGACAGCAAATTGAAAGTCAAGAATGTGATGTGGCTGCCACTACAAATGAACACTTTCCAGGTAAAGAGATGCCACACCCATTTTATTCAGTGGTAGGCATACCTCTTCTGAAATGCTGTATTGATTCTGCAGACGTCTCAGGAGACTCATCAACAAACAGGGGAGGCTTCAGAGATGGCAAGGATGGTAAAGGGTCTGAAAAAACATGTCTTTTGGGGAACATTTGAAAGAACTTACAGTGAATGATTAGAGAGAGTTGGATGTCGCAGGTGAGGGCCACACAGATTCACGAATGATCTCTTGAAATATTTGAAGAGCTGTCAAAAAAGAGAATTTTAACTTCCTCTTTTTCCCAGCAAATGGCAGAATAGAAACACATGAGTGTATCAGGAAGGTTAAGAACACAGCTTTGAAATCAGACAGTGGATTTAAGACTTGGTTCCAGCCGTTATTGGATATGTAAACTTGGCAAACTAGTTGTTCATTAGAAAAAAAGCAATATTAGAAGCACCTCTCCTTAGGTAAGGACTAAATTAAGGACTAAGTGAGATGACAGATATGATAGACTCAGAACAATGCCTGACAAGTGTTCAGATAACCATTCGCATCAATTAATTTAATAGAGATGCCTGAAAATGCATTGAGCCACTTCTAGAAGGAAATTTAGCAAAGACAAAATTAACATCAGCCAGGGATGCTATGGTAAGAATCCCGGCATTGGGTAAAAGAACTAGGTAACCTGTAAAAACCCTCTCAACTGTGAAGAAATTCTTCACAGTTGTCAACTAGTGCTTAACTCTCCGTCCCCTGTGCTCACAGCACTTTGTTCAACCAGTATTGCAGAATTTATCACACTTTTTCGTCAGTAGTTATGAGCATGTGTGTCTCCCACATAGTTGGTGAGCTCCTCAAGGTCAGACTATGTTTCATCTATCTTTGTTCCCTATGCATCTTGCCCAGTGCCTGGCATACAGCAAGCATTCAATAAACAGTTGTTGAAGAAAGAAGATGCTCAGGGCTCAGGGCTAATGTCGATTCCTGGCTGCTTCTCTATCTGTGTGACAATTCCTCCAGGAAAGGGCCTAGCTAATATTCAGTCCAGGAAGCTTTTGAATTCTTGTGGTTATGCTAGAAATATGACTTGGCGGGCATTACTTTTCTAGGTGAATAAACCATTCTAATTGCACAGCATTGAGTACATTGTGAATTTATGAAGTTTGGACCAATTCCTGATCCCCAACGTGTGAAGACACCGCCTGGCCACAGGCTGTGGCTCTTTCAGTTTATGCACATACTCTCTGCCGTCCTGTTCTCCAGCTGATGAAGTGGTTCAGTCCACACTCATGGAAATCCTTACGAACACCTTCCTTTTTCTGTACTAGAAGTTCCTAAAAGTGGTAAGAGGCTTAAAATTGCACTCCAGCTATTGTACTGAAAATTAAAAAGACACCTGTTCATCTATCAGGAAACTATGCTTGCACGATTACTAACTCTGATTCTTGTAGTGCCTAACTTCTTCTCTGGATAAAACTGAGGCATCTTTCAGATCCCAAGACTTATTGACCTTTAATGCCTGCCCAAGTACTTACCAAAATATTATTGTTCTTTCAGCCACTCAATAAATACTTGATGAGTAACTAAGAAGTACCCTAATGGCATGACAGCTTCCAAACTTGCCTAAATTATACCCATGGAGGAGCTTATGAACTCAAAGAAAGTGGTTTAACTGACATTCAGTGGAGGAAAAATGTTTTAATACTTTATACACTGAATTAAACCTGTTCTTAAAGAACCAAAACTCCCCAAACTACCTAAAAACTCAGGATGGGAGATGAATAGAAGTAGCAAATGAACTGCCTGCCCTGGTAACCCACAGCATTTTGCCATGTGATTCTAAACAAACTGACAGTGGGTCTGTTCCAACACCACGTGCTCCCCTGTTCTGGAATGTAGTGAAGGGAAAGTCTGAAGGGAAAGCCAATCTTGGCAAAACCTCTTTTGTTCTCTCACATATTCCAAAGATGTGAGGCTTAGGGAGCACTCAAGTCCCCAGACCTGGGCATGACTAAACCTGGCTTTTACAAAATTCAGAACAATTTCCCTTCTGTTTCCAACAGTGCATGCAGCACTGAGAACACAGAACTACCCAAACCGCAAAAACAAGAAAGTACATGTTTTCCATCAGGACCAGCTTCTTCAGCAGTAATCAGTTATTTCTTTCTAATATTCTTAAAGCCCTTTCTCTTTCTATTAGAGTGTATGAGGTTTTTGGTATGAAAAAAAAATCTTTTCCTACGCAGCATTCTTCCATAAACTTTTTAATTCTTTCTGTCATTTGTTTTCATTTTTTATGTGATTTACATTCTACCTAGTATATTGTCTACCCCCACAGGAGTTCACATATCTATATACAGTCTATTACCTTTGGCCAGTGATGATCAAAAGGACTTTTATATACTTTCCTGATAATTAGCAAAAGAATGGCTGAGGAAATGTAAGACATAATGTAACCACCCTAGTACCTAGTGATTCTTGTTACTATTTATTACTTACTATTGTGATGTATGCAGTGAATTGTTTGTAGATTTAATGGTTTTGTACCCAGGGTTCCTCAGTGCAGTGAATTTAGATTTCAGTTAGTTCACAATAATTTTTGCAAAACTAAGACTTTCTTAGACAATATTGTTAAGGGATTATCTTGTATCCAGAGTTCATCGGTCACAGCCACTTGGCTAAACAATATTGACATTTGTAGTGACCTGAGGAAAAGCCTGAACAAACTTGACACCTTCCAGAAATTAAAAGGGAAGGACCTAACATAAATGTTACCCAAAAAGCCAGGTAAAGTGCTTTTCTCAGCAGGGTGATCAGAACACAGGAACTGCAGGATATCTGAAGATCAATTAAGAAACGTCATCCCTGTTCCAACTCAACATAGTCATACCAGTGTTCTGCTTACATATGCAAGGAAGTATAAAATTGAAAGGAAAGACAACTTTCAGAGAGGTATGTTCTTTACAGTCACCGAAATGATGTCAAGAATTTTCACAGCCAGCCGCTCATCTGACAGATAGTGACCTTGAATGTGGAGAAGCAGATTGGGCCCAGCATGACGCAGAGTTTGTAATGGTACTCATAAATGTCCATGAGTAAAATAGGAGTCACTCCAACCGTGGTAAACCCACACTAATAAAGATAACTTTCACAATAGTTTTTTCACAAAACCCTGTATATCCAAAATGTTCACATCCCCAGCCATGCTGCAAGATGATAAAGCTATTTCTGTTTGCGTGGCCAAAACTGGGTGTGCAATTACATAATGTGGCTCATCTGAATGGAAGAGCCTCCTTATAAAGGGTGTTTCCACAACTCCCTTGAGAAGGATCAATTTCATGATAGTAGAATTAGTCCCACTCTGTGGATACTGGTGAGATAATCCAGCTACAGAAATTAATAACAAATTCCCCATGGTATTCTAGAAGGAACTCCAAATATATGAAAGAAGGAAATGGTGTCACTCCATAAGAATCAAACTTTTTCTTCAATCCATTTAATTTTTTAAAAAAGGAACAAAAAAACGACGTTGAAGCAAAGACTGAACATCAACTGTACACTCAGAGGATCCCACTGGTTCTACTATCGACAAATAATGATGGTAAACAAGACTGAAGGCACGAGGTGTGCTCTGGCAATGTGGCCCTTAGGTAGTAGACATTCTCAATGCACCAAATCTAGATTGTTCTTCTTGGAATCTGCAAAACCTGATCATTCCCAAGTACATCAACAGATACAGGACACTGTGCATATATACTGAACAAAAATATTTCTAATTCTGTGAATAGTATTAAGGAATGCTTCACTTGCAAATTCTTATTGTCCCTTAAATAAATTTCATTGCTTTATAGACACTTTGCTTTCTAGGATTCCAGATCTGCTCATGATGTAATGAATAGTAATTATAACACAGCATTTGTAGTTTGTGATATAATTTTTCATAAATATTATCTCATTCAATATATGTGAGGTTGGACTTACTATTTTTTTTTAATATAGTTATGGAGTCTCACTCCATCACCAGGCTAAAGTGCGGTGGCGTGACCATAACTAACTGCAATCTCAAACATCTGGGCTCAAGCAATCCTCCTACCTTAGCCTCCTGAGTAGCTAGAATTACCTGCATGCACCACCACACCTGGATAATTTTCTTTAAATTTTTTTTTGTAGAGACAGGGTCTCATGATGTTGCCCAGGTTTGTCTTGAACTCCTGGACTGAAGCAGTCCTTTTACCTTGGCCTCCTAAGGTGTTGAGATTATAGCATGACCACACTTCTGGCCAGGACTTCTTATTATTCCCAATTAAAAGATTAGGACATTGAGGTTCAGAGGAGTAAATTATCTTACCCAAGATGACACAGTCTATGAAGAAACCCAGATTTGGATTCCTATCTTCCCAGAATTTTTTTACCTTTTTTCTCTACCATATTGTCTCTGACCAATGATGAGATGGATCGAAAAGTTTAAAAAGGAACAAGTTAGAAGCAGTCATACAATGTTCCAAAACACAGGTGAAAGCAAAAGATATATAAAACCATAGTTATGCAACTTGTATTTTCCTTTCACAAAAGGCAGCTACTGCTGAGTCTTCATCACCTATAGGAAAGGCAATCCTTGGCAGGTCTTTGTCTAAAGACAATCTCCAGAATGTCAAGTAATGTTTACTTCAATTTTGAGCTAGCACATTAGCATAAATATAAATTTCTGTTTCTTACCACTGATATTTTATCTAATTATTTTGGATCTGAACTCAACCATAAAATACCAGCTGGCACAGAGAAACATGTTATTACTACTTATATATTATGTCCCATAGAAGAAAGATTTGCACTCAGATTAACAGAGAAGCTTTGGGGGTTACCATGAAAGGCAAGAATTTCCAAAATAATTCTCCTATCAAGCCTTGACAGTTTATTCTATCATCAAGCTATTGTTAGATCTTTTTTCCAAATATAAGCCTTTTTAGTTTCTTTGGTTACTTTGGTTACTACATAGGCTGTCCCTAGAGTCTTTAACTCAGTGCCCATGACTTCCTGCTTACAGTAGAATTGCTTGCTGACGCCACTAACACTGCCATAAGTGCAGCCTTTTGTGAAGATTTATGTAAGAAACACTATCCAACTCACCTTTGCAAGCTGATCAAATCACTGGTTGACTTTTTCATATCTTAAGCTGGGTGTGGATGGAGGCGTCTGGAAGAAAAACTGATGGAAAAACTAAAGTTTTTACAAATAGTGAGCATTATTTGGATAAATAATAATGGTTATTATTGGTAAAACCACCTAACCATAGAGGGTACCTTCCCTCAATGTCCCCAAAGTCCATTGTATCATTCTTATGCCCTTGTGTCCTCATATCTTTGCTCCCACGTATCAGTGAGAACATATGATGTTTGGTTTTACATGCCTGAGTAACTTAACTTAGAGTAACAGTCTCCAATCTCATCCAGGTTGCTACAAATGCCGTTAATTCATCCCTTTTTATGGCTGATAATCTCCTTGCTTTTTATATGAGGAACTCAAAATTCAGAGAAGTAACTTGACCAAGATGACGTAGTTATTTTGAGGCTGATCTATGGCTCCACAACTGAAAGTTAAGTCCTAACCACCCTCTTTCCTCAAATAGTGCTTTTTCCACTCTGCCTCACGGTCTTGCCATTTGTAGTACAAATGTCAGATAGTTTCATGTTAATAAGAGTCCATATTTATCACCATGAACCCTGGACCCCATTTGAATGGAAGGGATTTATGGTCAGGAAATTTATCTGGACTGTCACTATTTTGTATCTCTTCATCACCAAACAAAGAGCCATTATTAATGAATGGTGCAGAAGATTAAGGACATCCTAGTCTGGATGTTGAAAACACCCTGGCCATCTAAGTTTTCAAGATGCCCCTCTACGTTTAACAACAGGAAGTAGTTCTGTTGACATATTATAAGGCAGTTTTTCAAAAGTTGTCTTAATATCTTCTTTCAGATCTAAGAATGTTTAACACAAATCAGAATACATTACCTGTTTTGTTTTTGTTTTTGTTTTTCCACATTAAATAAGTTGTCTTTACTTATTTTTAACACAGATCTGGAACTATGGAATCTAACTGAGGGAGCATTATATCATTAACAGAAAGTTTCTGAATCTTGTGTTGTCCATCCCATTCTTTAAATTATACCAAACTACTCATGCAGCATTCAGCCAGAAGCCCATAAAAGCAAGTCACAGGCAATCCTACTCTGTAAACCTGGAATTGCCTTGTTTTGTTCCTAATCTTGTTCTTGCTCCACTCTACCCCAGTTTGGTCCAGTTTCCAGTCCCTGTCTTATCATTTGCATTCTATGACTCACTTGGTCTTTATCAATTAATTTTTGTTGCTCTATCAAACTGTCTCTACTGCTCTTTAAAGTGTCAGCTCCTCCTGGCTCCAAGTGCTTCAACTCACCTTCTCTCTTGCCATTCCTTTGGACCCCAAAATTGCACAGAGAAGGATTTAGAAATATGTCATATGAGGTCAAAGCAGCAGACAGGTCAGTGTGTGGCAATGCCATGTTTACAAGCTATGAAGTCACTATTCCCTCCCAGGGAAACTTGGCTACCATTCCTATTCAATGATGCTTTTCTCTTAGACCAACTAAGAACTCAAGTGTCTGAAAAAGTGAAGAAAGATATCATTGTTTTCTGAACTTTACAACTGTTGAAGGTGATGGAAATACTTGATGCCTCTTTCATACTCATGTGATGGCCTAGGAACAGCTTTGAAAATGGATTCCAACATGCTTATTGAAAGAATGCTCCTGCTAGTTAATTTCCTTGCTAAAGGGTTCAAAATTAGTAGTTGTTCCTCTAAGTTTATGCAGTGATATGCTATGGTGATTTAGGGTAAAATATCCAGACTAATGTTTACAGCAAAAGAAGACTTGTTTATCCTTATCGTGTCTTCCAAAACCCAGGTCAACATTTTGAACAGTAAGACACACTGATCTGTTCACTTTTAGTCATTTATTTTTTCTTTGACATTTATTGTTAAAGAATAAATTAGTGAATAAAGAAATCTATGATCAGGGTCCTAAGAAAGCGTGAATCTACTGTGGGCGAGGCATGGATCTGGAGCAGTGTTTGTGCACATACACACGCATGTGCATATGGATACACATATGCATGTTTTAGCAGCAGAAACTGATTTGCTTCCATGTAGATATTAAGGTAAAATATCCAGAGTAATGTTTATAGCAAAAGAAGATATGTTTATTATTATCTTGTCTTTTAAAGCCCAGGTCAACATTTTGAACATTAAAACACACTAATCTTCTATTCACTTTTAGACATTTATTTTTTCTTTGACATTTATAATTGAAGAATAAATCACTGAATAAAGAAATATATGGTCAGGTTAATTATTTAAATAATAATTACTGGCTTCTCATTTTGTGTAGTATTGACAAATCTTTATTCAATAGGGACTTTTATCACATAAAGCAAATATTTTTTCTAAGCATTAAAGTATAATCATACATCGAAACAATCCCCCAAAATGTGTAACTGAGAATAAAAAAGAATATCTTTAAAAATTAAAGTAAAAATTCATTGTTATAGTGACATTCCAGTACTTTGAATAAACATCACAAAACTCACTTGAGGCTGGGCACAGTGGCTCATGCCTGTAATCCCAACACTTTGGGAGGCCAAGGTGGGTGGATCACCTGAAGTCAGGAGTTCAAGACCTGGCCAATATGGTGAAACTCCAATCTCTACAAAAAATACAAAACTTAGCCAAGTGTGGTGGCACATGCCTGTAATCCCAGCTACTTGCAGTGGGTGGGGGAACTGAGGTAGGCTTGAGCTCAGGAGATTCAGGCTGCAGTGAGCCATGATCACACCACTGCACTCTAGCCTGAGCAACAGAGTGAGACCCTGCCTAAAACAAAACAAAACAAAACAAAACATAGAACAACCTCACTTGTACTAACTCATCTTTGATTTTAAAAATAATAAAGGAGACCCTGACCAGATTAATTTGAGCAAAGAGGTGAGTGGAAAGTCAGGCCTGAGCACACTCGCTTGCTGGCTGCTGAGAGCCCCTCCATCCCAGACAAGCAGGAGGCCTGGTCTGGCTAATGCCCATGCTGTCAGTCTGAGACCCAGCTTAGCTGACAGTATGAACAGATTGACCAAATGGAAAGAAGGCTGTTGTCAAGTGAATGTCAAGAAAGTATTTAAAAAAAAAAAAAAAAACTGAAAACCTCAATGAAATCAATCTACTTCCAAAATCTTTCTTAAGGAAACATTCAGAAATGCAGAAAATATGATAATATTCCTTATAGTGTTAGTTCTGACAATTTAAAAATTTGAAATAATCTAAAACAGATCACTATATGTAAATGGCTACAGTAAGTTTTGGTAGGACCATCTCAGAACTCTCAAAGAACATGCCAAGGGGGGCCAAACCAGTCACCTAGACTACTGAAGTTGACTAGGGAATGTGAAATCTCCTGATTTTAAAATATTGACAACTAATTCAATCATTTTAAATATTTTAAAGTCCAAAGAAAATATGTCTATGGGCCGTACTTGGCCCCCATATCATCAGCTTGCTACATCTGATCTATAGTGAAATGTTTTTGAAAATCATTAAATAATTTTAATGACAATCCTCTTTGTATAATATCTGGAGAAAATGAGTGTTACTCTAATTACTTAAAATACATATAGGTAGAAAAAAGGACTAGCAGGAAAGACATCAAAACAATAATAGCTATTTGTAGAGAGAGACTATTGATGGTTTGTTTTCTTCATATTTCTATGTAATTCAAAATTAGTTTCAAATGAGGATTTATTATTTTATAATAACTTTTTAAAACCATCATAAAGAATGAAAAATACATTTGCTCAGCCCTTCATCAGGGTTCAGCATTAATGCTGCATTACTGATTGGGTGATGTCCTTAAGAAGGGGCAACACAGAAAGGATAATGTCTGTTCATTTTTCCGATCAGTCATGCTAAATTTTGTGTTGAAATGACTGTGAGGCCCCACAGCTGTGAATTGCTGGAAGACAAATTTAACATCTTTAACAGATTGAGAGCACTGCTGAAGGCAGTTGTAAAAATAATGCCATGAAATATTGCATAAAAAGTACTTAACACATAGACACACTCAATAAATGGTATTTTAAATAAAGTATTCAGAATTAGTAGGAAGTAGTGGCGCCTCATTCTCAAATGAGAACTAAAAATGAGGGAACACATTACTTTTTTAGTCCAAAAATAGGCATTTAAGAGTGAAACCAGAAATAAACTTGCAAAATGGATAATTGACAAAAAAAATATAATTCCTGTAAACATAAAATCAATCAATCTTACCAAAAAGAGAGTAGCAACAACATTCAATGGCAGTTTGCTCTTTATGCTGATATGGTTTGGCTCCATGTCCTCACCCAAATATCATTTCTAATTGTAATCCCCACATGTCGGGTGAAAGACCTGGTGGTAGGTGACTGAATCATGAGGGTGGACTTCCCCCTTGCTTTTCTCTTGATAGTGAGTGAGTTCTCAAGAGTTCTGATTGTTTGAAAGTGTATGGCACTTCCCCCTTTGCTCTCTCTGTTGCTCCAACATGGTAAGATGTGTTTGCTTCCCCTTTGCCTTCTGCCATGATTGTAAGTTCTGCCATGATTGTAAGTTTTCTGAGGCCTCCCAGTCATGCTTCATGGTAAGCCTGTGGAACTCTGAATCAATTACAACTCTTTTCTTCATAAATTACCCAGTCTCAGGTAATTCTTTATAGGAGTGTGAGAATGGACTAAACAAAAAATTGGTACCAGGAGACTGGGGCACTGATAAAAAAGATATCTGAAAATATGGAAATGACTTTGGAACTGGGTAACAGCCAGAAATTGGGACAGTTTAAAGGGCTCAGAAGAAGCCAGGAAAATGTGGGAAAGTTTGGAACTTCCTATACAATTGTTGAATGTGTATGACTAAAATGCTAACAGTGATATGGACAATGAAGTCCAGGTTGAGGAGGTCTCAGATAGAGATGAGGAACTTACTGGGATCTGGAGCAAAGATTACTCTTGCTATGGTTTAACAAAGAGACTGGTGGCATTGTGTCCCTTCTCTAGGGAGCTGTGGAACTTTGAATTGGAAAGAGATGATTTAGGATATCTGGTGGAAAAAAATTCTAAGCCCCAAAGCATTCAAGATGTGACCTGGCTTCTCCTAAGAGCATATAATCATATGCATTCACAAAAAGGTGATCTGAATTTGGAACTTATGTTTAAAAGGGAAGCAGAGCATAAAAGTTTGGAAAATTTACAACCTGACCATGCAGTGAAAAAGAAAAAAAACTATTTTCTAGGGAGAAATTCAAGTTGGCTGCAGAAATATGCATAAGTAAAGAGGAGCTGAATGTTTTTTCTTTCTTCTTTCTTTCTTTCTTTCTTTCTCTCTCTCTCTTTCTTTCTTTCCTTCTTTCTTTCTTTCTTCCTTCCTCTTTCTTTTTCTTCTTTGTATTTTTGTTTTTTTAGGAGCTGAATGTTAGTAGCCAAGACAATGAGGAAAATGTCTCCAGGGCATTTCAGAGATCTTCATGGCAACACCTTCCATCACAGGCCCAGAGGACTAGGAAGGAAAAATGGCTTCCTAGGCTGCATGCAGTGCCCCCGCTGCTCTGTGCAGCCTCAGGACATGGCACCCTGTGTCCCAGCCACTCCAGCTCCAGCCATGGTTAAAAGGGGCCAAGGTACAGCTCAGCTTGGGATGTGGCTTCAGAGGGTGCAAGCCTCAAACCTTGGTGGCTTCCTTGTGGTGTTGGGCCTGTGGGTGCACAAAAGGCAAGAATTGAGGTTTGGGAACCTCCATCTGGATTTTAGAGGATGAATGGAAATGCCTGGATGTCCACACAGAAGTCTACTACAGGGAGGAGCCCTCATGGAGAATCTCTGCAGGGGCAGTTCAGAAAGGAAATGTGGGCTTGGAGCTCCCACACAGAGTTCCCACTGTGGCACTGCCTAGTGGAGCTGTGAGAAGAGGGCCACCATCCTCCAGACCCCAGAACAGTAGATCCACCAACAGTGTGCACCATCTTCCTGGAAAAGCCACAGGCACTCAATGCCAGTCTGTGAAGCCAGCCATGGGGCCTATACCTGGCAAAGCAACAGGGTCGGAGCTGTCCAAGTCCTTGGGAGTCCGCCTCTTGCATCAGCATGTCCTGGATGTGAGACGTGGAGTCAAAGGTGATTATTTTGGTGCTTTAAGATTTAATGACTCCCCTGCGGGGCTTCAGACTTGCATGGGACCTGTAGCCCCTTTGTGTTGGCCAAATTCTTCCTTTTGGACTAGGAGCATTTACCCAATGCCCTTACCCCCACTGTATCACAGACATAACTACTTGTTTTTTATTTTACAAGCTCATAGACAAAAGAGACTTGCCTTGTCTCAGATGAGACCTCAGACATGGACTTTTGAGTTAATGAGAGAATGAGTTAGGACTTTGGGGGACTGTTGGGAAGGCATGATTGGTTTTGAAATGTAAGAAGGACGTGAGATTTGGGAGGGCCCGGGAGTGGAATAATATGGTTTGACTCTATGCCCTCAACCAAATCTCATGTCAAATTGTAAACCCCACATCTGAGGGGCCTGGTGGGAAGTGATTAGATCATGGGGGCTGATTTCCCCCTTGCTATTCTCATGATGGTGAGTGAGTTCTCACAAGATCTGATAGTTTAAAAATGTGTGGCAGTCTCTCACTCATTCTCTCTCTCTTTCCTGCTCTGCCATGATAAGACATGCTTGCATCTCCTTTGCCTTCTGCCATGATTGTAAGTTTCCCCAGGCTTCCCAGCCATTCATCTGTACAGCCTGTGGAACTCTGAGTCAATTAAATCTCTTTTCTTCATAAATTACCCAGTCTCAGGTAGTTCTTCGTAGCAGCATGAAAACAGACTAATACATATGCCATCAAGTAGACATTAAGCTGTGTTTACTTTTCAATACTATGCCTAGAGGTTATTACTATAAGGCAGAATTAAGTGCATATACTGAATGTTTTCCATTGCATTTCAGAGACTGCATTTGGTATGGTTTTATGTACACTAATTTACAAAAAAGAAGAATCTTTATACCAAGTCTATGTATATGGCCTAATATAAATTTCAGAATTAAAAACCAGCTGAGTAACTAAGTGGCCAGCACAGCAAGGCTTCTCCCCGTGAAACTATCCATCCCTGGGTCATTTTCACACTACCATTCCTTGCCTTTACCTCCCAGCTCCAACTAGGCCCTTCCAATTGCCTGTAATGCAGAGCCTAGGCAGCAGCAGGACAGAAGTTCTTGCCCCTCAGCAGTCATTTAAACCTGGCAGCAGGAACAGGAAACTTCCTCATGATGAAAGCCAACCTCTACAGAGTGCCTTTTGTTCACTGATTTTTTTATCCCTCTACCTGCTATGGACTCTTCTATACCAGGCCCCAATTTAGACTTCAGTACTCCTCTGTTCGACTCCCGCATTCGGTAGCAGCTTCCGGCACCCACTGACTCGACTTCAGAAATATTCACCTTTGGCTTGCCTGCTTTGATGCTGACCTCAGCCCACCCCGACTTTGAAAACATTATCTACAGCTCAGTTACTAGCATTTCTGAACCCGCTCCCGGCCTTCTTCTGCACCACAAACCTACTGTGTCTCAGATTCTCACTAGCATTGTTGACTGGAAACCACACCCTTGTCCCTCCAGGTTCTCCTTGACCATGCCCCTAAAACCTGATTTCTTACAAGTCAGCAATAAATGTGAATCTAAATGTAACTCATTAAAGAAAGCTTAGTTCAAATAATGGTTTTTAAAGCATATGTTTATCATAACCTATTCCTCTCTTCTCTTTCTGATCCCTATTTAGCCAATATTTGTGATTCATTGTAGCCTTTACTTTTATACTCTGCACTGTTCTAGAACTGTGTGGAGAAAAGGTATTTGGAGACTTAGAAGAGCATACTCTCTTATGTAATCAGCCCCAGAAAGTAATGAGTTGAAATTCTAATCATGAAGTAATCAGGTGACTTTTAATGAAGTGAATTCACCCATATCTACTTTTACATTTTGATTAGCTAAATATGAAAATTATTTTGCATTCTCCTAACTCATATTAAATAACAGTGAGAATAAATTGACCTCCCTGTCAGGAAGATATAAAATTTTACCATGGGTAAATGAGGGATGATTGTTGTCATATTTTTCAATAATTTCAGAATCACATAGGATACCCAAGCAAGTAGCAGACCAAAGATAGGCATATAAAAAAGAATAACAATATCCTCTTAAAAATTTATCCCTTTGTAAATGTAAATTTGATAATATTCATAAAACGAACAACTGCTTTTATTTAGCTATTCTTCTTAACAAGAGTATCTAGCTTCTGGACAAGGAGGAAAGAAGTGGTATTATTTATCTGCCACTTTCTACTGGCCATTTTAACAACAGATTGTACCTTGAGCCTCTGTTTGTAGCCACTCAGTCCAACGGGCATTGGGCTCTCATCCACTCAGCACTGTGTTGCACAACCTCAGACACAGCCTTTTGTGAAGTTATGACTTTGAAACTCAGACACTGAGCTCACATAGTAACCATGAGTACACACAGGTCATCATGGCCAGAAGAGAAGAGGATGCCAGAGCTGGAAGCCACAGGCAACTCAAAGCATGCAAAGGAACAAGACGTCACTTTAAGGGGAAAGGCAAGATAGAGACATTGCATGTGCCCACCAACACAACTCACTTCCCTGCTCTGTAGCAGCTGGAATAGGAGTTAAGTTGCCAGGCCTGAGTGGGCTTGTGAGTTCTATACCATCATGGCTTAGGTTTTAACAAGTAGATTAATACTAGAAAACTGAGTCTTACAATGACTACTTCTCTTGGCTAGAATTACCATATTTTCCAGTCTTCTAGATAACAGAAGGAAACTTGAAGTGGAAACATTTTCAAGATTTTTCACTTCCTCTTTCTGCTCCTGAGGCACAGTTTTATAATCTGGAAATGAGTACTATTATCTCCTCCTTGAATCAGTATAAAAGTTGAGAGATTGAAAACATTATGTTTTGATTCTCATCATTTGGCAATAACAGATGATCTCAACAGTGAATATTTTAGGTAACAATTTAACCCAACCCTATTCTCTAAATCAAACAGTACTGAGGACAACATTTTCTAAGACACTTAGATGGAAACATTAGGGCAACTGAATTGCAAGTTAACATGTTTATCTCTGAAGGTTGACATGCAACTTTTTCCTCTGTATCCAGAGAGTTCCGAAACAGATAGCAAGGACTTTCACTTGGTGCACTGCTGAGACATCTGAAGAGAGGGTCACTGTGAGGTACTGATGTAAATGTGTCCACAGAGAGCAGCACAGTATATCACAGGCCAGGAACAAGAAGAAACGATTCAATGCCATCAGTCAGTGTGGCTCCTGCCTGGGCAACACAGAAATACTGGCAAAGCTAGTGTTTTATAACATGCTCATTAACATTATCAGATTCCTACTCTCTCCAGCATGGTTTAATAAAACTGAGAGGAATCATCTGATTTTATAGATTTTTCCAAACTATCAATTTTATATTTTCAAGTCAAAATTAAGACTGTCCTCAAAATAGAATGTCTAAACCTGTTCATTAATGGAAAGTCCATTAAGCTTGAAGCTTTGCCATTCCAAGTTGAATTTTGACTTTGAAACATCACTGGCAAATCTGAAAGTAAAATAAGAAAAACTGAAGCAATGGAAAAATCTCCCCTGGCCCACAGTGTTGAATGGAAGGTATTTCTAATCCTCAACATGTGTTTTAGAGCTTTCTTTTATGAAGAAGAAAGATCATCCACTACTGTGTCATGGATATCATTTCATAAGGAAAATGAATTTATGTAGAAATAAAATTACCTTCACTTTTACATTTTTAAAAGAAACAGGCAACATTTTAAAATGGCAATTTCAATCTAACAGTCCCCTTATCTTCATACTTTGAAGAATATCCTCTGCTCTAGGAATAGGCCACTAAATACTTCTTCCTGCTAAAAACTGCAACATGAATTATTGAGTATTTGCCAAAAATAAAACTGTCACTAAATGACAGAAGGAAATTTAGGTGCTCATTTTATTTGTGGCATCCCAAATTCAAATAGTATTTCAAAACGAAAATGTAAAAAATAAATTTTCGTTTAATTTAAATCATTAACCTTCCCTCATTTATAGTAAATATGGTACTAAGCAGAAAGCATAAATTCTTTGAGGAAAAAATTATTTCTCAAAAGTTTCCTATGTGATAACTTTAAAAGTAGAAAAGTGGTGTCCAAGGCAAAAGAAAAAAGGCAGGGGAGGAGACATCTGAACCAAATATCACTACAAAGCAATTAGAAAATTAAATCAGGTTTGGTACAATGACTCACACCTGTAATCCCAACACTTTTGAAGGCCGAGGCAGGCAGATCACTTGAGCTCAGGAGTCTCTCAAGAACAGCCAGGGCAAAATGGCAAAACTCCATCTCTACGAAAAAATACCAAGATTAGCCAGGAGTGGTGCCAGGCACCTCTAGTCTCAGCTACTTGGGAGGCTGAGTGGGAGGATCACCTGTGCCTCAGAGGTCAAGGCTGCAGTGAGCCCTGATCATGCCACTGCACTCCAGCCTGGGTGACAGGGTGAGATCCTGTCTCAAAAACAAACAAACAACATCTGTTTGTTCTATATAATCACTATAATATAGTTTTTCCTCAAATTTTGAAGTATTTCTAATCTATTTTATTTTTCTGTACCTTCCAAGCAAGAGCAATTTAAAATCTGAATCAGAAATGGGTTTTCTTCATTCATTATAGAAAATAGTTAACAATTGTTATTACACAAATCTTTTATTAAAAATTTTTACATCAGGTAGCTCTGCTGATCCAGAATATGTCCAGAGTGCCTCCCTTACATAAACCTTTGATGGTTTCATAGTAGCAGTGATAGTGACAAGAGGCAATCAAATGCCTAGGCAGATAGGGCGGGTCCCCGGTGAAACCCCAACTTCAAGCCAAAGACAGTTTAAAGCCTAGCTACAAGTCCTGGGTAAATCCACAGACTGGATTGAGAAGCTGTCTTCCTGTTTGGCATGTTTCCTCTGACTGATCCCCACCCTTTGCCTATTTTACATATACCTACCCTTTCCTATTTGGTTTTCTGCACTATTGTGCCCACCTTTGAATGGTGTCTTTGCTTTAACCTTTTTTGCATACTCACAAACCAATCAGCATGCACTCCCCATTCTGAGTCCATAAAAAGCCCCAGAACCAGTCACACTGAGAGAGAAACCACCCAACTGTGGGAATGGGGAACCACTCCTACATCCCATCTCTGCTGAGAGCTGTTCTGTTGCTCCATAAAATTCTTCTCTGCTATCCTCACCCTTCAAATCATCAGTGTATCCTCATTCTTCTTGGACGTGGGACAAGAGCTGGGGAACCACTGAACACTGGGTACAAGCTATAACGCAGGTGGGCCAAGTGGGCAGGGTGCCTCCAGTGGGAAGCCTGGTGTTGAGTGAGGCCTGAGCAGTGGCGGGGACATCACTGGCCATGGAGGTCCCCAGTTGGCAAAGTGGCTGAGAAGAATCCTGTGTCGGTACCAATATAAGTCTTGTTGAGTATTTGCCAATTATCTAACAATGGGCAAAACTAAACCTGTTCTCTAGGAGTGCAGAATCAAATAGATGCTTCCAAATACCTACATCACATTAGGGGCAGTATGTCCTGGACAAACCTGGCATGAAGCCTTCTCTCTTAAGGGCCTTTCCTTTGGAGCACCAGGATACCTGCCACTATGTGAGGATAGAGTTACAGAAATAGGAAGTCAAGCAATTTTCCCCCTTAGGGTAAACCCTGGGAAACTATAGGGAAATACCAAAATCAGTCACTGCTATGTTCAGGACAAACATGATCAATTTTGAAGGCACATCATCACTAACTTTCAAAAAAGGTAATTACAGAAACTTGAATAAAACTGAAAGGTGTAACCAACTACTTATCTCTCAGGTTTTTTAAGAAAGGGAAGAACTGAGTCACACCTTCACCGATGTCCTGCTTTCTGATGCCTTTTTTCTGCCCTACATGATAAAGAAATAGACAAAGCATAAAGTCACTTCTTAGGATCAGTTTTTAAGATCAAATAAATGCCTTTTTATACCTCATACTCTAAACTCTACAAGCAGAAAATAAGTTGATTATTGTTCCCAGAATCCCATCTATCTCCACAAACTCTTCAGTTTTTACCCCTCCCTGGGCCACAGCACCTAAATTTTTCCTACTATCCTACCACCACTCCCCAAAACATTCTACCTCTTCATCCTGCCTTCTTCCTTGAGTCTATGGTTAGGAAACTCAGAAAGGTTACTACATGTGGACGTGCAATGTATGGAATGTAGCCGTCCATACATTCTATGAATTACCAAATGAGAATAAGGTAGCTATAAATGTATCAGTTTGAGCTTGTGAAATATTTAGTGCTATTTTTAAATCTCCATAAACCATCTCTTTAAAAGTGATTTTTAATCCACTCAGGGGTCCACCTAATTTGTTCCTGGTATACAAGGTAACCATTTGCTTGGTGGTGATAAAAGAGATACCTCCATTATTTCAAGCCAACTGAATTGCTCATCATTATAAACCAACGCTACATCAAGTACTCTTTGGTTTTGCAAATAATAAATGAATAAGCCATGGTCCTAACATCAAAAAACTCAGTTTAGTGGGAAGTTAATGACATGAATAAAAAATTATAATACAGCTTTAGTGAATAACAGAATGGAAGCATATATGTGTACAGAAAAAGCCATGAATGAATAATTTTTGAGGCTCATTGAAAGGCCCACCTGACAAAAATATGTACACTCTTCCCCAGACCTGCCTTAGTGTGTGCAATATTGACAATGAGAGTTATTAATCTGAGACAATGAGCTGTTTCTTAAAAGTCCACACACGATGTTGGTGTTACTTGGAAAAGACTGATTACTGAACACCTATTATTATATTAGCATTGATTCATTTGTTCTTACAAACAGGGGGTGCAGGGGGGACAAGATATGTAAGTTTTGGTGAGAAGATAATTTCAAGGTTAGCTCATGAAGCACAGCCCATAAGGACTAGCTCACATGGGACATAAATTCAGAGCAACTAGAAAGTGGACCAGCATTGTGAGGGCATGAGCTAAAAGCGACTAGGGCTTGTCCAGACCAGACTTCTTAAAAGCAGAGTTATTACTCACTGATCCTAAAACCAGGTCACTTATTAATCAATCAACAGATATTTATTAGGCATATTTCCCCTACTTTTTGTTTTTATAATATGGCTTTGGAGTCAAATCAAGACCACCCTCCTATTTTCTTTTTTTTTTTTTTTATTATTGTTATTATACTTTAAGTTCTAGGGTACATGTACACAATGTGCAGGTTTGTTACATATGTATACATGTGCCATGTTGGTGTGCTGCACCCATTAACTCATCACTTACCTTAGGTATATCTCCTAATGCTATCCCTCCCCCCTCCTCCCACCCCACGACAGGCCCTGGTGTGTGATGCTCCCCATCCTGTGTCCAAGTGATCTCATTGTAAGACCACCCTCCTATTTTCTAAGACTGATTTACGATTTCTTCATGTCCTGTTGCCAGCAAGACATCATGCAAAGGTAGGAAGGAAAAAAACTGAAAACTGAGGTTTCTGATGCCAATGCACTGGGGAATCACCTGCTTAGACAACTGGTAGCTGGTTTTCCTCCTGCCCCTCCCATGCAACATTGCTTTAGATCGTTGCTACATATTTATGTCTCCTCTCTTCTCTTTAGAGAGGTCACCCATTTCTCCTCTCCGTACAGACAGCTGGTGCTAGCTATGTCATCTCATCTTCCTTTAAACAGCTTCATCAGTTTTCTTTCCATTCCTACCTTAAGCAGTGACTGACGCGGGGCGGGGGGAAAGAGTTTCTAACAGTTTAAAAGAGTAAAGTTTGAGAACGGCCACATAACGACTCATCGTCATTAAATACAACATCATTTGAGGCAACACTTAGGCTCCAAATTCATCTCTAGTTCTCCTAATCTTCACTTTGCAGAGATAAATCAAAGAAAGATTTTCATTTTCACACAATGCTCACATAGCATGTGTCTTTAAATGGTCATTACAATTCAACTGTTGCTAAGATCTACAATTTTCCTTCTAATTGACAAAAACAAATGTAGACAGGTTCTTGAAAGTGATGTTTATTACTAATGAAAATAGTACAGTTGTATACATAGGAAAAGATCCTTATTTATTCGTAAAGACTTTAAAATATTTATTTCTATAAGAAGAATAGAACAGTTCAATACAATAGTACAGTTAACATGAATTTATTTGATTCAAACTCTGGATAAAATGTCATTATAAACAAGGTGAAAAAGAAAAGTCCTTCATTATCCATACTCCATATTAAACATACATTATGGTATGTACACTATTGCTTCTGTATCATCACATAGTCCTGACATGTGAAAAATTATACCTGTATTCTCTGATACCACAATTATTTTTTCTATATATAATCTTAATATTTAAAGAAGTAATTAAATATGAGAAAAAATACCAGGATGAGGAATCATTTAACTTAGGCTATAGCTATAACTGTGTGGGCTGAGGGCAATGTTTTTAACCAGTCTTACTATCCCAAAGGGATAGTAAGAATTTCCAGGCAATTCTTTACATCACGGTACCATCCCATCTTCCCACCTTCCACCAGGATATCCTTTGTGAAATACAGTGCAATGGATTTGAGGATTGTGACCATCACATCATTTTTCTGCATTTATTACACAATTGGGAGTAGAATAAGCTAGAATCTTGACTCACTACAGCCGGATTGTAAATGAGGAAGGCTGGCCCCACCCATTCCTACGGGGAATTGTTAGAAACATTTTAGAAAACAATAAAACTACCCTTTTGGGGTTTGTTTTTGTTTTTGTTTTTTTGCTAAAGCATTTCAATTTAATAGTTATTCTACTTCATTAGCTTTTTCATTATGGAATAAACACGTTGTCTTCTCTTCCCCTTGCAAAATGAAAATTCAATTCAGGGACAGAAAGATGTCAAAGTAACCATTGTCGAAAACAGAAATAACATAAAGCTACCAAAAAAATCATGAAACGGAAGTCAAATTTATAAAACAAGCATACAAATGAATAATTAGTTCAGGTATCATACTTCAGCCAACCTACTTTTAGAGCCTACAAAGAATATTTGTGCAGTTTCCAACTTTTTGTTAGAGGTAATGTTAAGTCAGAGTTGTTCAACAACATTACAATTTAGTGTGGAAAAGAAAGAAAAGAATAAAAAAGAGAAAGTGGGGAGGAGGAGCCAACCCATGGTGACTAGATAATGCAGAAGAAAAACACAGAAGGTGGGAATAAAATAAGGTAAAGCCTGCACTTGTTTCATTATATAAAGTAAATGGGGCCAGGCGCGGTGGCTCACTCCTGTAATCCCAGCACTTTGGGAGGCCAAGGCAGGTGGATCACCTGAAGTCAGGAGTTTGAGACCAGGCTGGCCAACATGGTGATAGTGAAACCCCATCTCTACTAAAAATATAAAAATTAGCCAGGCATGGTGGTGGGCATCTGTAACCCCAGCTACTCAGGAAGTTGAAGCATGAGAATCACTTGAACCCAGGAGGCAGAGGTTGCAGTGAGCTGAGATCGCCCCATTACACTCTAGCCTGGGTGAGAGAGCAAGACTCCATCTCAAATAACAATAATAATAAAGTAAATGGGACTTCAGGCCACATAAATGTGAACAAATACCCTTAAACCATTGCAATGGTGAAAATGAAGCCCTATTTATCAAATAAATTCCCCTTTATCCACAACCCATACAAAAGGATAGTGTATGTAATTCAATTATAAAGGCTACATCTGTAAACCACCACAGTATCTTACAACCTTTTATAATAACATTTTTAAAATGGTTATTTACCATGCACTTTTACTGCTAACTGCATTTTATTGTTTTCAAATAAGGTGATAGTCTTATTGAATATTATATTGCTAGGTTAACAAGAACGTTCTAGTACTCAGAAAATTTCATTCCTCAATTGTGCAGTGTAAACGAGAGTTCAGCCTAAGACTTTTAAATGATGGCATGCCATTAAATCACCTTTGAGGAAGGTCTTTTAGAAAGAAGCTCTTTAGGGGTAGTTTTTTCCATCAAACTAATAGCTCCTTTAGTGCTTTGCTTTGTACATGAGTAGATCTTCGCTGGGGAAACTGTTCTTCAACCTTTCAACAGTGGATCAGCTATAGCAAAGGTAGGACAAAAGTTGTATTCCTCAACTGAGGCCTCCTGTTCTTTCCCTGATAGTTGAGGGGTTCCTTTACTCTTCCATTTCATTGGTGTGGAGCAGACATTCGTGAAGAGCTAAGTGTTTTGCTCTTGCATGAAAAGGTCATGCAAAAGGAAATCAGAAATGGTGACGTGTGTCAGAATTCCCAAATTCCCACTTCACTGCTTAGTTTGTGGAAAACAACAATCCTCCTTTGGCTCAGTTTGTGCTTCTCCTAAGTGTTCCACATGGTGACCTGCCCTAGAGGGATTTGTGTCCACCTGGAATTCTTCCAGCAAGCACACATTCAAAGAGTTGCATTCTAAGGTTAATTTGTAATAAAATATATTTTCATCTAACACATAGTATAGGAAGACAGTTTGCAATCTTAAGCAGAAAATTTTGAAAGTTTTATAAATAAAACTAAGCATTTAGTAGTGACAAATATCATTAACACTTAAAAGGTCTTAAAGATAATTATCAATTACTTTTCAAATGGGCCCAGTGGAAAGAGTCTAATTATCCAATATTAAGACTAGAATATTTCAATAAAATAGTGGAAAGTGTACCTATACTGAACTGTTAGAGGATCCATTATATGAGTAGGGAATGAAAGGAAATACTAGGATAAGAGAGCCACCTTGGCGCGGGCATGCATGCGCGCGCACACACACACACACACACCTTGTTATCCACACATACTTTGTAAAATACCTGGCCATCTTCAAGGTTTTCACTAGCTTTACTGTGGCATACACCGAGCCTGGATATTTAGTTTCCAGTGTCCTCATTATGAGCAGAATTGGCAGTCATCAAGTTGAGGGAAAAAAAGTGAACCAAGTATTTTATCTTATGGTCAGTTTATACTGGTTATTTATATCTGGTCAGAAATAAATCAAAATGTTCAGAATTGGTTTTGGCAAACATGAAAACATCTAGCACAAAGTATCTGCATTAATAATAACCTAATGCACATGCAATTTAATAACATGATGATGATTATTTGGCCTCCTCCTCTCCCCCTCCAAAGCAACCCATGCCAAAAAACACTAGGGGGAAAGAGGAAAACTTCCATTTTCTGTCAAAATTTATATAAGGTATGGACTTCCTATCTGTTCAGTTTTTTAAATATTTTAATTGTAATAAAAGCTTTGCCCTGTTTTATATAAGCAGGAGTTAATTTAGACTGGAGGTATTACACAAAGGAGAAGCAATGAAAATGAGCTAATCTATATTATGTGAGGTAGTTAAGTGCTGTTTTCCAAATTAATATACCAGGAACTAGAGGAGAGACAGGATTTGCCCAAGACATCTTTAGATCTCAGAAGCAATCAGGGAACCTCAGTACAGCAATCAAGGAACAAAATATAATCTCAGCACTGGGGTCTTGACCTGACACTCACTTCCTCCCTGCCCATGTGATTAAATTTGTCTTTGGATTAATGGGAATCTTCTAAACTTCAAATATATATATATGCATTATTCATGAAAACTAAAAAAAAAAAAAGGACATTAACATAGTTAACATAACAATAATGTGGTCTTGATTAATATGCTCAGGAAATGCAAAACACTGATAGGAGCATAAAAATACAACCCTAATTCTATCTTGCAGCAAAAAAGTTTGCTTTTTCTTTAGCAGTTTGATCAAAAAAAAGAAAGAAAATATTTTATTTAGATGAATGCCTGACTGTAAACTACCCACTAAGACTACTTCAAAGGTTTCCCCTTCTACCCAACAATAACAAATATGCTCCAAAATATTCCCTTACTAAGCCAGACTTCTCCATGTAAGAGTCTCACCTTATTTTCCTATTGAGAAACCCGAGGCACAGTTCTTAGGAGACACCCTCAATGATTCAGAAGCAGACAGCAACTGCAGCCCTAACTCCCAAGTCCAGCTTTTTCTTGCAGAATACTTTCCAGAGTTTATGTAGTTTTCAATTTCTTTAAACACAGCTTTCAGTCTTTATAGAAATAAAAATGGTAATATCTCTTACTACATTCTGAAAACTTAAGCTGAAAAAAAAAAAACAGTGTGCCCTACATTTAATTTTTTAATAGAAAACTCTTCTTCCAACAGTGTTCAAAATCCAGGTTAATTATATGACATAAGCGACAAGTAATCTCCATCTTCTCCAGGTTTCAGAACAGGAGTTTTGGTTAAAGCTCTTCCCTGCCATGAAAACACAAACAGCAATTCAGTAAAAAAAAAAAAAAAAAAAAAAAAATGAAAAAAAGCAAGAATGTAATAAAATGCAA
Organism: Piliocolobus tephrosceles; assembly: GCF_002776525.5. NCBI lineage: Eukaryota > Metazoa > Chordata > Mammalia > Primates > Cercopithecidae > Piliocolobus > Piliocolobus tephrosceles. The sequence goes on along the minus strand of NC_045435.1, from coordinate 6,491,650 downwards.
TTACTGTCATAGATCACTAAGCTATACTCCTAAAATCATGAATATTTTTTTCTTTCTTTGAAGGAAAGTTGTTCTGTGCTGTGCTAAAAAAATTTTTAATCCACTCTACAAAGACCATGTGATGCTCTAAGTAATCCTGAATCAAATCCATTGATATTTTTTGGGCTACCTGATATATGAAAACTCTGAAACTAAGTGAAAACTGAAAATGCTATATGGATTATGTGCCTGACATCTTTCTGATGTCTTATTCCTTCTATGAACCTGCTAAGGTTACAGAGACTGTGTGGACTTTCTTTTGTGTCACAGGGTCTTCTAGTTCAAATCTTCTTTGTTTCATAGACTCTTCGTGTGTATTTTAATGTTAGACAGTGCACCAGAAGAAACAGAAACATGTAGTCAATCTGCCTATTCCTATAAGGCTCTCCTGAATCCTTCCTTTGGATATCTTAGACTAGAAAAGACTCATTTTCAATTCAATGAACACATTCAGGCAGGTAGCTTCCAGAGGCTTCTAAAGGGCCTTAGGAATGACAAAAACATTCCTGTTCTTTCTATTGGATACTACTGAAATGGAGCTGTGGGTCGTCTGCTGGCTGAAGAGGCAGAGAAGAATGGATTCTCTGGTTTAAAAGGCAGATGCCTGGTGATATTGCTCTGGCTGCATTCAGCAAGACTGGCAGCACCTCCTAGGAGCCAAGTCAGATGTTCAGAGATTTTTAGAGTTATCTCTACCATGCACATGGAATTCGATTTCTAAGCATTTTTCTCAGTTTCCTTAGGTATCAGTTTGTCCCTTCTCTTAGAGAGGAACCACGAGCAAAGGAGCCACCTATCAGAGAAAAAGAATTTTGAGTAAAGGGGCAGGGGTTCCACTCAGGGCCATGGGTGCTATTCTGACCCTTCATTAATTTCTTTTATAAGCATGCATGAATTGCTCTGATTTTTCTCTTCTAAAAGCCAAGCCAGAAGATACCTGTCTGGCCCTCCATGAACACACACTTCCACGAAGGCATGAGTAGGACCAAATATCAAGACCAAACTGTAATCCTACCCAATACACTCAGCTAATGCCCACGATGGCCTCTCTTCAAGATAGTTTATTTTGTAACCTATGGCTAGTTATGGATTCTGGGAACAAAGAAAAAAATTACAGATTTGCCCAAAATGCATCCTGAGAAGAGCAAATGGGAAAATTAAGATTAACTTGATAGAGGCAAGAGATACAGTTTAACGAGATTTGTAATTCAAAGCATACTGACAAATATCTACAGAAATGGAATTGAAAGCATATGTTGCAATATGTGAGGACTTATGGCTACTGAAATGTTCTTCAAAGGAACTATCGATGAAAAATATTTTATGGCATCACATCAGTCAGATCACTGGTGAGATCTATGATAACAAGAGAGAAAATATGAAAAGACTATGTGTAGTCCAGGCATCTCTAGTCCAAAACAGACAGTATCTTAGTTTTACATTTTCTCTGCCACTGGCTATCACTGTCATCTTGAAGGGACATGTAAGGGACGAGTAAGTCCCTTCATGTCTCCAAGATTTCATTTCCTCAAATAAGAAACACCCACTTTACAAAGCCCTCGTAAGGAATAAATGAGATAATCTGTGTGGACATGCATAAACTTCGAAGAACTCAACAAATGTTGGTTATCACCGAGACCCCTGTCACATGGACAGGAGATTCTGTGCTCACTCAGGTGTGACATTATTCTAGGGCAAACTGTTCAGTCTGCAGGTCGGGGTAAGGGGCTGTTCCAAAAGCTTACACTTGTTGCTCTTTCACAAAAGCTGCAAACTCAGGATCATTGGCATACAGTTCCAAAACTCTCATTCTCTCTTGAATTTCCTTAAACAAAAAAGAAATAATAGGCCACACATTGCATCAGAAAAACCTCAACAGCTTTTTAAAAGGAGTTGTTACATTCTGGGCTATTCAGGAGTGTGCTATAAGAAGGAATTACACTTTCAAAGAAATGGAAGGATCTACATACACTACTCTGGATATTACATGCCGTGCTCTAAATCAGACATATTTCTAAGGAAGAAAGGGAGGAAGGAAAGAGTACCAGTTAATAGTGCAAAAAAAAAAAAAAGAAAAAAATAGGCCATTGGGTGGGAAATAAGGTACTGCTCAGAATTTAATACTCAGTGCATATCATACTGACTGGGAGATATGAGATAAAAACCAATTACTAAATATTTTTTACACTTTCTTAAAGTCCATATGCATGCACACATACACTCATACGCACCCCCACCCGCCACCCACCCACCCCCACCCCCACCCCCACCCCCCCCACACACACACCAGCAGTAGCTGCAACAGCAACAGTACAGCAACATAAATGCAAAGTTTCCCACCTCTCTGGAAAGCTCACTGCTCTCATACATCTGTCTGATTTCTTCTCTGCTCAGCCCACCAATCACGTCTCCGCTAGCAGAGCTGCAGAAGGGATGCTGAGGATAGGGTCCCTCATACTTCTCACATCCAGCCGTGTGACTTTTATACACGGGGTTGTACTTCACAGCATTCTCAATGGATGAGAGGCTGTCAGGCTGCCTGCTGAAGCCACTAAAAGAAAGATATGATTGATTCAGCCTCTTGTTTGGATGCTCAACTATGTGGAAGACTATCTACCTGGGACAAGATTTCTCTTGGGGAAGAAAAATAGGTGCACTTTACACACATGGCAGGACACAACTGTGAAAAACATCCAGATCAATCTCAAAAATTATTTGTCAGGTGTTATCATTATGATTTCCTCACATCCATGGCAAGTGCCCTGTGGACTTGCTCCATGTCACATTCATCTTACTTGCCATAGTGCCTGGCATTCATAAATGTTGGGAACCATGTCTGCCAGTAGATGGTGCTCCATAAACTATAGCTTTATCATTCCCAGAGTTATACACATTGAAAATCAGTGTGTAGCCACACAGCAAATCTGACTGAAATATAAATATTAGGGTCTAGGGGAAGCAGGGCCTCAATTAAATTCAACTCAGGTCTACACATATTTCCCGAGCATTGATTATGTGCATAGGACTGTTCTACACACTGGTGATACAAATAATCTGTTAGCTCTGCCCTGGATGAGGTTACAGTCTAATGAACAGTCAGATACAATAAAAAGTATAATAACAATGATGGAGGTATGTCCCAGGTGCTCCAGGACTTAGCCAACTTGATGGTGAGGGAAGGTAAACTAGACCTCAAGCTGTAGCTCTTACAGACTTCAGACGCACAGAGGCGAAGTACAGTGTATGATTGTGATCCTCGAATCCTTAGTCTAGCAAATGGACCAGGTTTTATTTCCCCATCGATGAAGCAACACTTAACTAAACAGAGAATGAGATTTCATTTATTGACAGACCCTTCCCTAGATTTAAAATCTGGCTTATTACCACTACCATGAGCCAAAGAGGAGCAAGTTGTAACAGATCTGGTCCTCCCTGAAGGGAAATTCACCTCTTCTATCTCATCTCCATCTTGCTTCTCCAAATTCTTTCTGGTCATGAAATAGGCATTCTGGCCACACTCAACCATGCCTTTCCTTCAATGAGCCTTGAAGTTCATGCATGCCTCCCTGACTCTGCTCATGCTCATTTAACCAGCTAGAAAGCATCCCAGCCCCAAAGTAGCAAATGTCTACTCTTTCTCTCCAGCAAATTACCACAGCTATCATTAAAACTTTTAAGACTCTTTCCCCAGGCAAAACTTATTTATACCTCATCTAGGCTCCTTAGCATCTTATTCTTAGTAGCACTAAGAATCAATTTGGCACCCCTTTGAGGACAAGGACCATGTGTTTATTGGTCCTTTTCTTCAATTTGGCACCCCTTTGAGGACAAGGACCATGTGTTTATTCAAATTCATAGCTCTCTTCCACCCACCCAGCTCCTTGTCCAATATTTGGCACCTGGTAAGTACTAAATAAATGTGTAAATGGAACATTGTATTCCATTAGAGAGCTCTTTTCCTTATTTACCTGAAGGGCCTCTCTCTTTCGCTCCTGTCATGGTGTGCTTGAAGAGTCCTGATGAAGAAGTAGATGATAGCAGAAAAGATGACAAGAAGTCCAACCACAGAGGCAATAGTGATGCCTATGATCACAGGCTCAGACACAAATTCCTCACAGTGCTTGCCTCGGTACCACCAATTCTCACCCACCCGGCACCTGCAACCAACAGTCACCAAGTCCGATATCTGAATCATTCTGTTCACACTGACAATTAACAGCAGAACCCTCTGAGGGACTAGGGGAAAGTGGAGAAATAAATGCTGACCATGTGAGGCTTCATAAAGAGTTGAACAGACAGGTTAAAAGATCATACAATTTAAGGCAGTGCATAAAGCCCAGCACAGACCTAGTAGGTCTTCAATGACTGTTTGAAAAAAAACTGAATAAAAAGCTAAATAGGTTTAAGGAAAGTATTCTACTTAACACCTTTATTTATGGATAACCAAAAAACAAGCCTAGGAAGGAAAGTGACTGGCATTAGGCCAATTAGTCTGCTACAGAACTGGGTCTAAAACCCAGGCCTACAGACTCCCCATGTCCTTTCAGTATGCTAAAGATATCCTTCAAACCCTAAGGCCACGTGGAAAGGAAATCACTGCTTTTCTAGGTAATATTAATTTCTCTGGACATGAAGAGACTGTTTTTCTCCTTATAAACTTTATGCTTCTTCATATAGAAGAGTCTGGATTATTTCTACTTATTTCCTGTTTCTGGCATCTATGCCAATGTCGGCTCATTTTGACCTTGCAAACTGTCCTCTATTTTGTGTTTCTCCTCCTTATTCTCAGCATCCTCTCCTCTTCAACCACACAGTTTTGGTTGTGTGTGGTTAGAAAGTTGATTTGTTTGACTTTGTTTAAGGGGAGTGGGCAAATGACAGTCAGGCTAACTGAACCTGCTCATCTTCTCTTTGGTTCTACCTTTAGAAAATGGATCTCAGATGTACTTAAAGAAAAATATTTTTGTCACCACTTTGAAAACTTTAAATATTTATTTTTCTTTATCTTTGAATGAATACTAAGTAGGAATAAGAGGTGCCCAAAACCTTTAAAAATATAATTCAAGTATAACAATAAAACTCATTTTCATATTCAAAAATAGGGGAACGTGATCTTATGCCTAAACTTCATTTGAACATGTTGCCTTATCATCATTATTAAAAATTATAATACAAAGATCTCTATCTGCTCCAAGTACTCTCAGTAGGACTTTTTTTTTTTTTTTGAGATGGAGTTTCAGTCTTGTTGCCCAGGCTGGAGTGCAATGGCACAATCTCAGCTCACTGCAACCTCTGCCTCCCAGGTTCAAGCGCTTCTCCTGCCTCAGCCTCCCAAGTAGCTGGGATTCCAGGTGCCTGCCACCACACCCAGCTAATTTTTGTATTTTTAGTAGAGATGGGGTTTCACCATGTTGGCCAGGATGGTCTCGATCTCCTGACCTCAGGTAATCCACCCACCTTGGCCTCCCAAAGTGCTGGGACTACAGGCGTGAGCCACTGCATCCGGCCAGTAGGACATATTTAGACAATTTTTTTTTTACAGTTCCCTAACAGCATACATTACCGATTTGAAATTCAGCCCTGTTAAACGACTCATTCTCACACGACAGTGAGATGGCTCCCATGTATTGCCTAGATATAATTTCTATAATGCATTCTATAATAAGTATCCTAAAATTATAGGTGCGGGCCCCTTTAGAGGAAATATCTATAGCCTCTAAAGCCAAAATCTGTAACTACAACATACCTACAAATGGCCCCGTGCCCAGGCATAATGTCACACTTTCCATCGTTCAAGCAGAAGTCAGGCTGTAGGTCACAGAGACTCTGACAGGGCCGTTCTTCCACACTTAGGTATCCAGGGAAGCATCTGCACTTTGCTTCTCCACTCCAGGGGTTGACCAGACACTCAGAAAATTCATTACAGGCCTGAAACTTGCAAGGGTTGGCTTCATCACCTAAAACATTAAAGAATAATGCAAGAAAAGGCAAAACACAGAAATTCAGGTATACAAAGCCCTTCATTTAAAGTTCTCCCCCAAAGTACATGGGACAACCCCCTTCCAGAACCATTAAAGTACACCATCGCCACCAATACCACACACAAAAATTCTCACTCATCCTAGATTGATAAGCTTTTGTCAAATTTTTGTGCAACCCACAGCCAAATCATAAAACCCAAAGCTTCTAGGGAGCATGTAGAAGCTTTACAAATCCATGCCATGTAATTGTAGATCTAAGTTAAACACAACAGTAATTGTAGATCTAAATAAAACAGTTTTCATGGACCATTCATTTCCACCAACTCCCACCTGCTGCAGTTGACCTCCACACTATATACACTGCTACATGCCTTGCACAACACCGAGAACAGGAATGGGGAGAGAGAGCTCAACAGATAACTGGTAGGAGCCTCAGGGATTGGTATAGCCCAATAAGAGCAGCCTAGGAGCAGTCAAGATTTGTGAAAATCAACGTTAGGAAAATAAGTCAGCCCTGCACCTCCTGAGGCCATTTCCAACAAAATATTTTTGCCTTCAAACTTAATTTTTCATTGATAGGGTGAGGGAAAATGACTATTTTTAAAAACTAATTAGGATAGTAATCAGTCAAAAAAGACATAAGACATTGACCATGAATGGACCTTCCATCCTACCACAGTTCCCTCATGTTCTTCACTGGTCAATGGTAATCTGTGAATGGTAAGTGGGCAAATGGTGACACAGACATTGAAAACAGGGGAGATAGGTGGAAATGATCCATAGACTCATCTGTATTACAAAGTATAAAGTTTAGCTAGAAAGCTATAGGGAATAAAAAGAAATAGCATAGTGTCTTGGTTTCCAAAAAAAATGGAAGGATCTATATACATCATGTTTTGAAAAGCAACAATTTCCTTGCTACTCTGGAAATTGAAGACAATTTTGCACAAGTCTCTGCCCTTGGAGTTTGGAGGATCACTGAAGTTGATTTCCTTTGCCCACATGTGGTAACAGAGGGAATGTACTGAGTCGCATAGTGTCCCCAGAAGTTCATGTCTGTCCAGAACCTCAGAATATGACCTTATTTGGAAATAGAGTATTTGTAGACATAATCAAGTTAAGAAGAGGTCATACTAGATTAGAATGAGCCCTAATGCAATGATTGGTGTTCTTATAAGAAGAGGGAAATTTAGACACAGACAAAAACGCACAGGAAAGAAGCTATCTGTAGACAAAGGCAGAGATTAGAGTGATACACCTATAAGCCAAGGGATGCCAAGGATTGCTGGCAAACATCAGAAACCAGGAAAAGGTAAGGAAAGGGTCTTCGCTAGATCTTTCAGAGGAAACAGGGCCTGGCCAACATTTTGATTTTGGACTTCTAGCCGCAAGAACTGTGTGAGAATAAATTCCTGTTGTTTTAAGGCACGTAGTTTGTGGTACTTTGTTACAGCAGCCCTAGGAAACTAATACAGGGGACCTCTGCCAAGATGCTCACATAACACGAAAAACATACAAATGTGTTGACAGGTGGGAAATTTCTACAAGGGAACCGCATGGCCAGATTTCACTGTGTATTTCCTAAGTCTTCACATCTTTATCCTGGTATTCGTTTTGTGACTTTGCAATCAGAAAATAATCTGATCCTTACCCATTGGTAAGGGATAGGAGTGTCTATAGGGGTGAGGAAGATGGTACTGCATAGCTCTCCTTTGTTAATGGAAGTTCAAGAGCTTCTGAGACACTGCATGTGAAAATAAGTTGGGCAAGAGTCAAGTCAAATGTTGTCTCTAGCCAATCTTGAAAAAAAGTACTTTAATCTGAAGGCCTTTAACTAAAAATATAAGATTGAGTATCCCTTATCTACAATTCTTGGAAGGAGAAGTAGTTTGGATTTCAAATTTTTTCAGATTTTGGAATATTTGCATTTACATAATGAGCTATCTTGGGGAGGGAATCCAAGTCTACACCAAAAAAAACTCATTTATGCTTCATATATACTTTATACACATAGACCGAAGGTAATTTTTCACATTTTAAATAATTGTGTGCGTAAGACAAAGTTTGTATATACTGAACCACCAGAAAGCAAAGAGGTCACTGCTTCAGCCACCCATGGAGACAACCTGTGGCTGTTCAGCATCACCATCACGCTGTGCGTGGAAAACTGTATCGCACTGCAAGGAAGTGTGAGAGTCTTTTTTCCCCTGGGTCCTCTGAATAAACTGTTGTGCATCTGCGTTTTGACTTCAGCCCATCACATGAGGCCAAGTGAAGACATTTACCCTTGTAGCATCACGTCAGTGCTCAAAAAGTTTCAGACTGGAGTATTTCAGATTTCAGATTTTCACATTAGGAATGCTTAACCACTATACATGTAGTAAAATAATTCTATTAAAAATTTTTGAAACTTTGTAACCATTCTGCAGGTATATGTGTCTGAGGTGAGAAAAATAGTCTATATTTTCTACACATTAGGAAAAAGATATAGCCACAGGAAAAAGATAAAATATAGCCTTTTTGCTTCCAGGCCAAGAAGAAAGACAAAGCCTAATATTTTAATCATGTAAATAAAAGACTGTGGTTTCAAAGTCTCTTTCCACTCCTTTGTGCTGGTGAAGAAAGGGTGCCCAGGTAGCTGACCATATGTTAGGAAAAGTGCCTTAGTGATTCTATTGGGGAAACAAAGGTAGAGTTGGAGGCAAATGTAGGATAGGAGACAGGGATCTAAATTGTGGAATTAATTACATTCTGGTTTTCTAGAAGCAGCTTAAAAGAAGGCTAGATGGGTCCAGAAAAACGAGAGTAGAGGAAAGATGTGAAGATGGTCTGGAAAGACAGCTTTACGGCCTGAGCAACATCATAGCTGGCTGGGTCATCGGAAAAAAGTTGGTCAGTAAGAGATGCCCTTGAGAGGGTGGCAGAGGAATTTTAGGATGGTTATGCCTAACTAATATTTTTAGGCCATCTGCCGTGCTGAGATAAAGCCTTCTCCATTACCTTTATACCATCAGCAAATGTCTGATAGAATCAACTGCCTTATGTTAGAGATGCTTTGAGCAGATCAAAAACAGGACTGTGATTTGCATTAGTTTAACACAACAGTCAAGACTCATGTGAGATTGAAAATTCAGCAGAGGAAACTCAGAACTGGGGAGGATTAAGAGATATTTAAGTTCCCTAACAATGCCCAGAAATATTGAGGAGTTGGGGGAACGTAGATGCAGGTTTTATACTGCACAGGGTGGGGCTAATACCAGCTAATTGAATATTAAAAGTAAAGGTGAGCTTATAAACCTTGATGACATTGCACACAGCCGACATGTGAGTTACATACAAAACTGAAGTAAGGTGGTGGCTGCCAAGATGGCCAAGTAGGAACAGCTCCAGTCCCAGCGAGATCAACGTAGAAGGTAGGTGATTTCTGCATTTCCAACTGAGGTACCCAGCTCATCTCATTGGGACTGATTAGACAGTGGGTGCAGCCCACAGAGGGTGAGCCAAAGCAGGATGGTGTGGTCACCTCACCCGGAAGTGCAAGGGGTTGGAGAACTCCCTCCCCTAGCCAAGGGAAGCCATGAGGGACTGTGCCGGGAGGAACAGTGCATTCAGCCCAGATACTATGCTTTTCCCACTGTCTTCACAACCCGCAGACCAGGAAATTCCCTTGGGTGCCTACACCACCAGGGCCCTGGGTTTCAAGCACAAAACTGGGTGGCCATTTGCACAGACACCAAGCTAGCTGCAGGAGTTTTTTGTTTTTTATTTTTTGTTTTCATACCCCAGTGGCCAGCAAGACAGAATCATTTACTCCCCTGGAAAGGAGGCTGAAGTCAGGGAACCAAGTGGTCTAGCTCAGCAAATCCCACCCCCATGGAGCCCAGCAAGCTAAGATCCACTGGTTTGAAATTCTTGCTGCCAGCACAGCAGCCTGAAGTCAACCTGGGGCGCTCGAGCTTGGTGCAGAGAGGGGCATCCACCATTACTGAGGCCTGAGTGGGTGGTTTTTCCCTCACAGTGTAAACAAAGCCGCCCGGAAGTTAGAACTGGGCAGAGCCCACCACAGCTCAGCAAAGCCTCTGTAGCCAGATTGTCTCTATACATTTCTCCTCTATGGACAGGGCATCTTTGAAACAAAAGCAGCAGCCCCAGTCAAGGGCTTACAGATAAAACTCCCCTTTCCCTGGGACAGAGCACCTGGGAGAAGGGGCAGCTGTAGTGCAGTTTCAGCAGACTTAAACGTTCCTGCCTGCCAGCTCTGAAGAGAGCAACCGATCTCCCAGCACAGCACTCAAGCTCTGCTAAGGGACGAATGCCTCCTCAAGTGAGTGTCTGACTCCCATGTCTCCTGACTGGGAGACACCTCCCAGCAGGAATTGACAAACACCTCATACAGGAGAGCTCTGGCTGGCATCTTGCGGGTACCCGTCTGGGACAAATCTTCCAGAGGAAGGAACAGGCAGCAATCTTTGCTGTTCTGCAGCCTCCGTTGGTGATACCCAGGCAAACAGTCTGGAGTGGTCCTCTAGCAAACTCCAGCAGACGTGCAGCAGAGGAGCCTGACTGTTAGAAGGAAAACTAACAAACAGAAAGGAATAGCACCAACATCAACAAAAAGGACATCCAGACACAGAAATTCCATGTGAAGGTCACCAACGTCAAAGATCAAAAGAAGATAAAACCACAAAGATGAGGAAAAACCAGCATGAAAAGGCTGAAAATTCCAAAAACCAGAATGCTTCTTCTCCCATAAAGGATCACAACTCCTTGCCAGCAAGGGAACAAAACTGGATGGAGAATGAGTCTGATGAAGTGACGGAAGTAGGCTTCAGAAGGTGGGTAATAATAAACTCCTGCAAGCTAAAGAAGCATGTTCTAACCCAATGCAAGGAAGCTAAGAACCTTGAAAAAAGGTTAGAGGAATTGCTAACTAGAATAACCAGTGTAGAGAAGAACATAATTGACCTGATGGAGCTACAAAACACAGCATGAGAACTTTGTGAAGCATACACAAGTATCAACAGCTGAATCAATCAAGCAGAAGAAAGGATATCAGAGATTGAAGATCAACTTCATGAGATAAAGCATGAAGACAAGGTTAGAGATAAAACAATGAAAAGGAAAAACAAAGGCTCCGAGAAATATGGGACTATGTGAAAAGACCAAACCTACATTTGATTGTGAAAGTGATGGGGAGAATGGAACCAAGTTGGAAAACACTTTCCAGGATATTATCTAGGAGAACTTCCCCAACCTAGCAAGACAGGCCAACATTAAATTCAGGAAATACAGAGAATACCACAAAGATATTCCTCGAGAAGAGTAACCCCAAAACACATAATTGTTAGATTCACCAGGGTTGAAATGTAGGAAAAAATGTTAAGGGCAGTCTGAGAGAAAGGTCAGGTTACCCACAAAGGGAAACCCATCAGACTAATAGTGGATCTCTCTGCAGAAACCCTGCAAGCCAGAAGAGAGAGGGGGCCAATATTCAACATTCTTAAAGAAAAGAATTTTCAACCCAGAATTTCATATTCAGCCAAACTAAACTTCACACACAAAGGAGAAATGAAATCCTTTACAGACAAGCAAATGCTGACAGATTTTATTACCATCAGGCCTGCCTTACAAGAGCTCCTGAAGGAAGCACTAAATATGGAAAGGAAAAACTGGTACCAGCCACTGTAAAACATACCATACTGTAAAGAACATCAACACTATGAAGAAACTGCATTTGCTAACGGGCAAAATAACCAGCTAGCATCATACTGACAGGATCAAATTCATACATAACAATATTTGCCTTAAATATAAACAGGCTAAATGCCCCAATTAAAAGACACAGACTGGCAAAATGGATAAAGAGACAAGACCCATCTCACGTGCAAAGACACACATAGGCTCAAAATAAAAGGATGGAGGAATATTTACCAAGCAAACACCAAACACCAAAAGCAATGGCAACAAAAGCCGAAATTGACAAATGGGATATAATTAAACTAAAGAGTTTCTGCACAGCAAAAGAAACTATCATCAGAGTGAACAGGCAATCTACAGAATGGCAAAACATTTTTGCAATCTATCCATCTGACAAAGGGCTAATATCCAGAATCTACAAGGAACTTAAACACATGTACAACAAAAACACAAACAACCCCATCAAAACGTAGGCAAAGGATATGAACAGACACTTCTCAAAAGAAGACATTTATGCAGCCGACAAACATATGAAAAAAAAGCTCATCATCACTGGTCATTAGAGAAATGCAAATCAAAACCACAATGAGATACCACCTCATGCCAGGTAAAATGGCGATCATTAAAAGTCAGGAAATAGCAGATGCTGGAGAGGATGTAGAGAAATAGGAACACTTTTACACTCCCACTTTTGTTGGGAGTGTAAGTTATTTCAACCATTGTAGAAGACAGTGTGGCGATTCCTCAAGGATCTAGAAGTAGAAATACCATTTGACCCAGTGATCCCATTGCTGGGTATATACCCAAAGGATTATAAATCATTCTACTATAAAGACACATGCACATGTATGTTTATTATGGCACTATTCACAATAGCAAAGACTTGGAACCAACCCAAATGCCCATTAATGATAGACTGCATAAAGAAAATGTGGCACATATACACCATGGAATACTATGCAGCCATAAAAAAGGATGAGTTCATGTCCTTTGCAGGGACATGGATGAAGCTGGAAACCATCATTCTCAGCAAACTAACACAGGAATAGTAAACCAAATATTGCATGTTCTTACTCATAACTAGGAGTTGAACAATGAGAACATATGGACACAGGGAGGGAAACATCACACATGGGGGCCTGTCGGGGTGGGGTGCTAGGTAAGGGATAGCATTAGGAGATACAGCTAATGTAGATGACAGGTTGATGGGTGCAGCAAACCACCATGGCACGTGTATACCTATGTAACAGATCTGCATGTTCTATACATGTATCCCACAACTGAAAGTATAATAGTGAAAGAAAAAAAAACTGAAGTAAATGTATTTATTGTAATTCTCTTTATTTTTTATTTTTTTTAGAGACAGGTTCTCACTATGTTGCCCAGGCTAGAGTGTAGTTGTGTGATCATAGTTCATTGTAATCTCAACCTCCTAGGCTCCAGCAATCTTCCCATCTCAGTCTCCCAAGTAGCTGGAACTACAGGCACATGCCACAATGCCCAGCTAATTTTTAAGTTTTTTGGTAGAGATGGAGACTCACTATGTTGCTTAGGCTGGTCTCAAACTCATGGCCTCAAGGAATTCCTCTGCCTCAGCCTCCTAAAGTATTGGGATTATGAGTGTGAGCCACAGCACCAGGCCTGTAATTCTGTTTAAAAAGAAGTAGATTGACTTTTGCAAAAGTTTTGTAAATCATAACTGTTTGCATTTGTATAGTTAGTCAAATGCTTTATATATACTACTTGTTTAATGCTTAGAATAGTCTCATAAAATACAGAGGCCAGGCAATATTACCCCCATTTAATATATGAGGAACTAAGGGTCAGGGAAGCCCATCTTGGGTCACACAAATAATAAATGGTAAAGCAGAAGCAAGAAATCATTCCTTACAAATTATAATTAATTGCCTCTTCCACTATACCAAAGAATGTGCAAATGGCCTTAGAGAACTCAATTGGCAAGAGATTTGCATATGAGGGATTCAAGAAACCATTTTCTTCACTTTCAATAAGTAATGATTCTTAAAGATTTCAAAAGAAAGTTCACTTCTTTCCTAAAGAATAGGGCTGACTTTCAAACCAGTTTGAGATTAAGAGGCACTGGAGAAATACCAAACCAGACATTCCTTCTTACTCCTCAAAACCTCTGTCCTCTGGTATGTAGAAGGGAAGGAAGAACAAAAGTTCACACTTCAACAGTGTTCTCTGCATCCAAGGCTTCAAAATAAAAGCAATGATTCATTTCATTCATTCACAGTATTTTTGAGTACCTTCTGTGTTCAAGACACTATGCTAAGTTCTGGCTAAAAAGTAGTTAATAAAACAAACACATTCTCAGTTCTTCTAAAAAGCTCATCTGGAAAAAACAGCCATTAAGCAACTATGCACATAAATTAACATTGTTACAATGATGATAATTCTCTAGAGGAAAGAATATTGTACTATTAATGTAAAAACTGACAGGAAAGACTCAGTCTAGACCACAGGTGAGTCAATGAAAAGTCCTGAGGAAGTGACATTCGAACTGAGGCACATGGGTGAGCAGGAGACAGTAAGAAGGCAAAAGTGGACAGTGTGTGCAAAGGCTTTAAGGCAAGAAGAAAGTTTTGTATCTGAGTAACAAAAAACAAGCTGGTTTGACTAGAACCTGTTGACCAGAGGTTAGTTACATTGGATATCAGGGAAGAAAATAGGGACAAGGCCTTGTGGCTACTGAACTAGACAGCCCTTCAAGAGTACCATGGCTGCTATATGGAGGATGGATAGGAGGAGGAGCATGAGAGGATGTGGGGAAACTGGTCCAAAGGAGAGATCATGGTGATTTGGAGGGAGTCGTAGCAATGGAGATAGAGAAAAGAGCATGAATTTGAGATATTCTTAGAATTCAGAATCAATATAAGTTTGGTGAGTGACTAAAAGTTCCAGGTGTTAGGAATTGAGGTATCAAGCATGACTTCCTTGGCCAGGTGCGGTGGCTCACACCTGTAATCCCAGCACTTTGGGAGGCCGAGGTGGGTGGATCACCTGAGGTCAGGAGTTCAAGACCAACCTAGCCAACATGGAGAAACCCCGTCTCTACTAAAAATACAAAAAATGAGCCAGGCGTGGTGGCAGGCACCTGTAATCCAAGCTACTCAGGAGGCTGAGGCAGGAGAATTGCTTGAACCCAGGAGGCAGAGGTTGCAATGAGCCGAGGTCACACCATTGCACTCCAGCTTGGGCAACAAGAGCGAAATGCCACCTCAAAAAAAAAAAAAAAAAAGAAAGAAAGAAAAGAAAAGAAATTTTCTCAGGTTTCCAGCTTAAGTAGCTGAGTAGATAAAGCTTACATTTATGGAGAGAGATAGAGAAGCTGAGAGAAAGAGTAGATACAGCTGGAGAGTGGTGAGATCTGGAAAAGAAGAGCTCACTCACAGCTATCTTAAATTTGATATACACAGAATACATCCAAATGGAGACTGTCAAGTAAGTAGATATTGATTCTGGAGGTTATGAGAGATGTTTGATCTGCATTAAAAAAATGTGGAGAGTTATTGACATTTATATAAGGTTTAAGACAATGGAAATGGATGCAAAAGCTTAAAGGGAAGAAGGTACAAACCTTGCGGGTGACAACATGAAGGCATAGCAAGAACAGATCCAGTAGGTAAATAAAAGCAAAAGCCAGATGCAGTGGGTAGAAAAGGGAATGGAGGTGTAATAGTAAAGTAAAATGTTTGGAGGATGTTTTGAAAAGGGAGTGGTGTTGATGTTCTTGGGAGAAATATTTTACTAGTTATCAAGATGTGGAAGATTTGTCTGACATAGTACTCTTTTTTCCTACAAGTATTGGATTCACCTTAATGCAATGAGGAAGAGAATATACAAGAATAATCACAGGATTCTACTAAGAAACCACCATGCTAGGCAATATCATACCTGATTCCACATCAAGAGAGTATTTATCAATAGCCAAGTTCATGGTATTGTAGGCAGCGGTACAAAAGTCTTCCAGAATCATGTACACTGCATTGTTGACATTAGGAGGGACAGAATTGGCAAACTTCATTCGGCTGTTCACCACAATGCTGCCGTTTCTGAAGTTAAGGATTTCTAAGTTCTGGAATCCCGTGAGATTTGACTGGAGATAGGGAACCAGCTACAATACACAAAAAGTGGTAAGTTTATTGACAGCGTTTTATATTTTGTTCAATACATACCCAAACAAAACAAAACAAAAACACAGGTAAGACCCAGCCTCACTTTTCCTAATTGTATTTTATCTACATTTAAACTGTTAATTAACAAAAGTACAAATTGGGAATGATTTGACAGTATAAACTAGAAATGCTATGCAATTTTCATAGTGATATTTAGGAATCCCATGGAATTCATACATAGTTTTAGACACTCAGAGAGTTTATTCTCTGTTTCACTGAAGGATCCCAACAGTGAAGGCAACACAGGTACCCACAAAACATTAGCTTCACAATAAAATGTGAAAAGAAATGTCAAACTTATTGTAGTCCCATAATTCATGAAAACAGTCTTTCCTGTAAATTATCACATCACTCTCACGCCACTTTTGTGTTTTCCATTTCTTATATGTCTTACTGTTTTCTTTCCAACCCTAGGCCATGATACTATTTGTGAATGATAGGAAATGAATGTTCACAGCAGATCACACTTTCCCTGGCTCAGACCTTGTGTGCTAGAGGGGAGGAGGAGTGGGTCATACATGATTATTCACTAGCGCCCGTGTTTCACATTTTGTGCTTACCAATTCTAAGAATCTTTGCTCCAGGGCTTTATACTCCAAAGAGTTCTTATTAAACAGATCTTCTGAAAACATCATGTTAGTCACTCGGAGGCTGAAGAAAACCACCAAAGCTCCTGAAGTCTGGGTATAACTCAAGTCATCTCCTCCTTCTGTGGGCCAAGCCACACTAACCATCTCTGTGGAGTGAACACTTGTAGACATTTCCACATAACTACCAACCTTGCCATTTTGCTCTTGGACTAGCTCGGGCTGATAGTAATCTGTGCCTATCCGGTCCAGTTCTAATGAAATATCCTGTACACCCATAATTACTTCCTCCTCTAGCAGGGTGGAGATTGTGGTTGGAGGCAATTTGGTAGACTGTGTCACAGAAGCTTTCAACCAGAGTCTGTCAGTACTCTGTGGTGTACTTGCCAACGTGTCTCTGGACAGTTTCTCTAGGGAAGAAGTTCTTGTCGAAACTCTCTCTGAGTCTGGCAATATAGTCCACAAAGGTTGCATATCTGGCTTTACCATTGAAACCTCGCTGTCAAACCATTCATAGTTGGATGACTCGGTAGTTTGTTCCATATCCTCCCTTAGGATGGCATCTGCCTGATCTGATATTTCAGTAGAGGCAGAGATTGCTACAGATGTCAGTATAAGAGGTGCTTTGGTAACTGAGTAATCATCAACACCAGGTACTTCTGGTATGTGCTTGGGGAGGGTTAGAGATGCAGATTCCGTTGCAGTATCTGTGAAGATGGGCACAGCAGGCCCGCTAAGAGGCTCTTCCTCTGGGAAGTGTATGGATCTATCATCATGTTCATATTTTGAGTGCTTACTAATTTGGTCTGTGGAATCCATTTTGTCAACTAAAACTAGCTTCTCGTCTTCAATCTCAGCTGGCAAAAGTGAATCGTCATCTTCAAGCCATGGCTTGGACAGCGGTTCGGTGCTCTTCTCTGATGAAGTCTCACTCCATGGCCAAGTAATCAGATCTACTTTTTGCCCTGATCCTGAACCTAAACCACTGTCAAGTATTAACTCTTTTTCCATGGATGCATCTGGCAGGAAAGGGCTCACTTTTAATTGATCTTTGACTTTGGAGGTCAAGGAGTCCGAGTCAAAAGGTACAGAAGAGGTCAGATATGGTGAAGATGTTAAGGACACATCAGAGTCTTCCATGGATGGTATTGTTTCTTTTGGCACAGGTTGAGTGAATGAACTTGAAGGCAATGAATCAATAGAAAGAACATCTTCTGACTCTTCAACATTGGCTAATCCTAAAAATAAAATTTTCCATTAATTAATCTATAGAGTTGCCAAAATATATTCCTAGTTCTTCTAATAAAATTAGTTTCCTATTTTTTCCCTGTGAAGTTAACAGGGGCAATTGTTGACTTTTGTTTTTCTATATCTAGCAAACAAAAGGAAGATCTGATAACATGTTTGTAATATGGGATAGTAACTCGTGAATATTATCTCCTTCTTGAGGATGACAAGACCTTGACTATTGAAATAATCTCCAAACACTTGTTTTTTTTTAATTCCATGAAAATAAAGAACTGCTAGTAGTAATTTTGACAACAAATACTAAATCCAGCAGTCATTTAGGAGGAAAACTCCCTGAACATTGTGTTTCTCTTTGAATTCTCAGTTTCCTTGTTATGTTTATTGTCTATCATCCTTCAGATTCACCCAATATTCACAATCCTGAACTCATTATTTATATATTTGCTCATCTTCCTCATTTCACATGTAAACTCCATTTCTAAGTCACATTTATTTTTCCTTTCCTCCACAACATCTAGATCATCTATTTCATTTTCACTTCTTTATCTCTGCTGTGGCTGCCATGATTTAGTTTCTTCCCTTCACAATATTACTACAAGCAAGAATCTTTAGACTTGGCCCCCACAACTAATTGTATTATAACCTAGTTGAAAAATCTTCTTTCACACTATTTATTACTCCAATATTTAAGTAAAGTGGTTATTTAATAGTAGTAGCAGTAATTTAACTAAACTATATACCCTTCGATATGACCTTCAAAATATCTGCTAATTGATCCCCACCCCAGCTCCCCAAGTTTATTTCTTATTATTTACCTATTTGGACTCTCCATTCCAACAAATTAAATTTGATTGTTTCCTCTCACAAACAATTTTACCAAGACATTTTAGCCCTAATGAATACTACCATGTTTTTTTCATAGCCATAGTCTCTTCCTCTCTTTAAAAACCCTGTCATCAGATACAACAAGAAGTATGAAAAGCGATTAAAGTTTCTTACCATCTTCTACCAAGTGAGATCCAGAAGTCCTTTCCTCAGAAGCCACAGGCAAGCCAGTCTGAAGCACTGCCGGGGTGACAGAATGAAGAGTCAAGCTGCTAACCTCTAAAACCTCTGGGGAAGAACTGAGGCCCATCTTCGAGGGAAAGGCTAATTTGTGTGTAGACACTAAATCACCCAAAGGACTTTCTGACCAGAGTTCCCTGCCAGTGGCTGAGGGAGGACCAGAGCTGAAATCAAGTGGTGGAATACTGCTGGTGGTGGATTCATCTGCTGAGGGCCACGCAGCTTGAAAGGTATTATCCTGGGGGGAAAAAAAGGCTAAATCATATCATAGATAAAAGAAACATATAAAAAGTGATTTTAAATACCACCTATCTGTCTATATTCCCAGATTTTCTAGGGACAAGGAGGCAGTGTATTAATAGTATTGGGAGTAGGGGGAGACATGGGCTCCAGAATCAAACAGATTTATAGTCAGATTCCAATATCTAGAGAAAAACTATATCACCTCTCACCTGAAAAGCAAGGACAGAGGAGGTAACATATTTTAAAGCCCTCAAACAAAGTGAATTTGTGAGAGAAAATGTTTTTTTTTTTCTTTAGATGGTTCATTTTCCTCCGTGTTTTTAGCTTAAATGACTTTAAATACATAGAAGTTACTGTTATCTGTAACTTGTTGGCAAAGATCTAAGTACATTGCCCACAGCAGGAAAGAACAACTGGCAATTTTATTCATCGTTCTGAAAAGGTAATTAGTTAATGAAGGCCCTCTAGTTTGGTCAGAAATGTCACCACAACAAAATGTAGTCTGGTTACCTCAAATGAATAGCCACTCCTGTAAAATGGTATCACACTTATGAAACATAAACAATTTCCTCTTTCTAGTGATGTTTTACTAATGTACTACTAATCTTATCTTAAAATGTAGTTCAGAAATGGAGAAGTATACAGAAACACAAACCTTGAACATGCTAATTATTTAATTTTATGAAGAACTGTCTATGTAAATGTACAATAATCAGCCAGCCACAGTGGCTCACGTCTATAATCCCAGCACTTTGGGAAGCTGAACCAGGAGGATCGCTTGAGGCCAGGAGTCCAGTCTGGGTAATATAACAAGACCCCATCTCAACAACAACAAAAAATTAGCTTAGCCAGGCATGGTGGCACACACCTGGAGTTCTAGCTACTTGGGAGGCTGAGGGAGGAGGATCACTTGATCCTGGGAATTCAAGACTACCGTGAGCTATGATCAGCCCACTGCACTACAGCCTGGGCTATAGAGCAAGACGTTGTCTCAAAAAAAAAAAAAAAAAGTTTAACAATACTGCTAAGAGGTAAAATGGCCATGGTATTTGGCAGGAGTTTATATAATTTGTTCTGGATTCTTAATAACAAAGATAGAGAAGTACAATCCACATGGAAAAAACTCATAAAATATTTCCTGGATGTATGAAAACTGAAAAAGGAAAAGAGAAAAGAACAATCCTTTTCAGTCCTAAGAAGGTATTTGAGGTCGGGTGCGGTGGCTCACGCCTTTAATCCCAGCACTTTGGGAGGCCAAGACAGGTGGATCACCCGAGGTGAGGAGTTCGAGGCCAGCCATGACCAACATGGAGAAACCCCATCTCTGCTAAAAATACAAAATTAGGTGGGTGTGGTGGCACATGCCTGTAATCCCAGCTACTCATGAGGCTGAGGCAGGAGAATCACTTGAACCTGGGAGGCAGAGGTTGCGGTGAGCCAAGATCGCACCATTGCACTCCAGCCTGCGCAACGAGAGCAAAACTCCGTCTCAAAAAAAAAAATGGTATTTGAATCACATGGAAGCTTTTGAAAAACACCAATTCCCAGGCCTGACACTCAGAAATGTTAACTTAATTGGTCTGGGAGGAGAACCTAGACATGGGTACTTGTAAAAGTTTTCTAGTAGAGGAAACGGCTGGATCCTGTTCTGGGCATAATATTCCAGCCTGTGTTTCTAATACACTTCTTCAGTTGCTGAATGATTTTATTTCTTATCAACTGGAACCTTTAAGAAATTTCCTATATTTATAAGTCTATCAAAAGACTAGAATTCATGTTATACCTATGAACAAAATGAAAACTAGGAATAAGAAATGCTGAACTAACCTCCTCCCCCCACTCCAGGAGATTCCTATCAGCAATAGTAAATTTGCACTGACAGTATCAACCCTAATATGCTTTTTGAACAAAGCACACAATTTTAGGGTGGCTAACTAGAGTTCAGTCTATGGCCGTGAAATAAAACAGAACATACTGGCCTATGAAGACAGCTAATCCAAAACAAGGTGATATGGTTTGACTGTGTCCCCACCCAAATCTCATCTTGAATTTCCACATGTTGTGGGAGGGACCTGGTGGGAGGTGATTGAATCATGGGGGCGGGTCTTTCCCATGCTGTTCTCGTGGTAGTGAATAAGTCTCATGAGATATGATGGTTTTATAAAGGGGATTTTCCCTGCAAAAGCTCTCGGCTCTTGTCTACCACCATGTGACATGTGCCTTTCACCTTCTGCCATAATTGTGAGGCCTCCCAAGCCACGTGGAGCTGTAAGTCCATTAAACCTCTTTCTTTTGTAAATTGCCCAGTCTCAGGTATGTCTTTATCAGCAGCGTGAAAACAGACTATTACACAAGGCTTAATTAGTCTTTTATGCTTTGTCTCCACAGTGCCCCTTGTCTCTCTGTCAAAGAGCTGTGTGAGAAGGCTTTGAACTATACACTCTCCCAGTCACAGATGGGGGACCATGAGGCAAGAAACCACCAGGCATGTCCTACTTTGTCCCTTCCCCTAGTGACAATGCACAGGAAAGATGGTAATAACAGAAGGTCATTAGCTCTACAGAGGGTTACCCACAGTTTCATCTACCACCTTTAAACTAAAAGCACTTTAGTTTAAAAAGAAAATCTTATTTTCTTTTGTGCAACTCAGTTACAACATCACTGCCTGCCTTGTCCGTGTTGTTTTCATTGGTTCCTATATTAAGTGGGTCACCATGCTGATTCTTCTGCATTTGTCACCACCACTTCAGATCCTTCTCTTCCTGCCCTCTGCCCTAGGAGGCTGACCCCTGTGATCTGTACCACCCTTGCAAATGCTGCCTTGCATTTGTTTTCTGTTTGAGTTTGGCCAATGGGAAGCATAAGCAGATCAAAGGATAGGGGGAAGAGAGGTCAAGGTATTTCTTCCCTGCTTCCTCCAAGCCTCAGTACTATGTGTCTAGCATAGCTGTGCTTCTCCCTCCACAATTACAGCTCCAGCTGTCAATGGGCTCTGGTAACAGCACTTCCTTCCCTTCCTCTGTAATCCAATGGATGGTAGTGGTAATTGCTTCCCACTGTTGTTAGTCTCTGCATACCTCAACATTCTTTTTATGCTCCCTTAACCCTATGCACATCTCCATTAGTAGATTCTTCTAGATGATT
The DNA here is from genome assembly GCF_002776525.5 of Piliocolobus tephrosceles. Classification (NCBI taxonomy): domain Eukaryota; kingdom Metazoa; phylum Chordata; class Mammalia; order Primates; family Cercopithecidae; genus Piliocolobus; species Piliocolobus tephrosceles. The sequence continues at coordinate 6,469,447 of NC_045435.1, read as the reverse complement.
CTGTTACTGCTGAGACCCTGGATGAGTGATATTACGCAAAGGTGCCATCATTTTATAATATACTTCATTTAAAAATCCATTAAAGTTTAAGTCATTTCTGTCAAAAAGTGATTAGACAATCCAAAATGAAATATAAATGCCCAGCAAATAAGGAATGAGAATCACTTAAAACAACAACATGAACCAAAAATGATATCATTCTGGCTAAATGTAAATTTAGTCGGAAAATAAAAATCTGGAAAGGAAAAAGGAGAGTGATAAAAAGTATATGATGCAATGTTAGCCAACATTTTTGGCAATGCAGCTTTGACCAAAAAAAATAGAAAGGAAATAGAAGCAAGATATATCTAGGAATTAGACTGGAGTCTAATAACCAAATCTCCTGAATCTGTTGAAGTGAAATGTATGAGAGAAAAAGCAAAGCATCTGTAAAGAAAGAGGAAGCCAGAGGCCATCATCAAATGACTAGATACAATTGCAAAACAACCTATAGAGAAAGAAAGATCTCAGGACACAAAATTCCCTCTTGGGGAATCTCCTAACAGAAGTGCACCTGAGGATAAGAAGACATGTTTCATGATTCAGGACAAAAAAAGAAAAAGAAGATCTAATTGGAGAGATGACTTCTGGTATTTTTCTAGTAAACTTTAAGAGCATGTAAGTCTGGGCAACAGAGTAAGACCCTGTCTCTACAAAAAACATAAAATAAAAAAATAACTATGTGCCTTGGTACACTCCTATATTACATCCCTATAGTACTCTGGAGGCTGAAGCAGGAGGATCACTTGAACCCAAGGAGTTTGAGTCTTCAGTGAGCTATGATCACACCACTGCACTCCAGCCCAGGTGACAGCAATACACTGTCTCAGAAAACACCATGCAATTACCAGGAGTAGAATTAACCCTACATAACTCTATTTAGTAGAGGTGGCTTGCAATTGCTGACCTGTGTGCAGAGTGCTCCTACATAACTTAGCACCAAATAGACATAAAGCTGGTTCATATTTCTGCCTAGAGGGTCTAAGTTATTCTGAGTCCTCACGAACAGAGATAGAACAAGAGTTTACTTCCAGAGAAATGGAAGACAAGAAATTAAAGTCCAGAAAGTGAAAGGCAAAAAAGTTAAGTAAAAACACCAGCTCTTGTCTTGCCAAAGGCTCATGTGCTTTATGAGGCCCTCTTTTGGCTTGTAAAAATCTTATGTTGGGAAGAAGGGTTGAGCATGCACATGTATATGAACATAACAAAATTATCACATTTTACACTTAGAAGGACTCAAGAACACATGTAGTATAACCATGCCTATTAAAGAGAGGGAACTGAGGATCATAGAAGTGAAATGCTCAAGGACACATGAAAAAAGAGAAAAAAAAAAAACAGACTGGAAGCAGCCAAGTCTCTAGATTTCTCAGTGCCAGTGCTTTTCCCACTAACGGCTATTCATCCAGAGGTCTCTCCCAGTGTATATTCCCAAGTGGTAAAAGGATTCTCAGAGGAGAAACTAGAGTAAACAGACTTGGCAGTCCATGCGCTCATTTGGGTTAACATATTCCACAGGTTTATACAACCCAGGTCAACACAGATGGAGGGAGTGTGGGAGGCCATCTCCTAATATTCAGATATCTGCTCTATGGGATATGGAGGCTGTTTACATAGAAAAAAAGTTTCTAGCCTTCCCCTTTATTTTTCTAGGACTGAAAATTACATTTGTAGTCAGGGAAAGGAAGGCCATTTGCTCAATACCAAGTTCTGTCCATCAATAAAGTAGTTACAATGATGATGATTATTCCATAAGAGGGAATTAACTTTATTCCTTTTAATTATATAAAACTACTTCCAGAGATGTGTTAAAGTTACTCATATATTCTTGCAAATTCCAAATGTACTTTACAAAAAAACTCAAGTGAGATAGCTTAAGCCCTTCAAGCCATGTTTAAGAAATTGAGTTTTGGCCGGGCGCGGTGGCTCACGCTTGTAATCCCAGCACTTTGGGAGGCCGAGACGGGCGGATCACGAGGTCAGGAGATAGAGACCATCCTGGCTAACACAGTGAAACCCCGTCTCTACTAAAAGTACAAAAAATTAGCCGGGCGAGGTGGCGGGCGCCTGTAGTCCCAGCTACTCGGGAGGCTGAGGCAGGAGAATGGCGTGAACTCGGGAGGCGGAGCTTGCAGTGAGCCAAGATCGCGCCACTGCACTCCAGCCTGGGCAACGTAGCGAGACTCCGTCTCAAAAAAAAAAAAAAAAAAAAAAAAAAAAAAGAAATTGAGTTTTATCAGATGGAGCGCATAACCTGACACACATTAGGAAAGCAGCTGAATTCCCTTTGAAAACTGGCACAAGACAGGGATGCCCTCTCTCACCACTCCTATTCAACATAGTGTTGGAAGTTCTGGCTAGGGCAATCAGGCAAGAGAAAGAAATCAAGGGTATTCAGTTAGGAAAAGAAGAAGTCAAATTGTCCCTGTTTGCAGATGACATGATTGTATATTTAGAAAACCCCATTGTCTCAGCCCAAAATCTCCTTAAGCTGATAAGCAACTTCAGCAAAGTCTCAGGATACAAAATTAATGTGCAAAAATCACAAGCATTCTTATACACCAGTAACAGACAAGCAGAGAGCCAAATCAGGAATGAACTTCCATTCACAATTGCTTCAAAGAGAATAAAATACCTAGGAATCCAACTTACAAGGGATGTAAAGGACCTCTTCAAGGAGAACTACAAACCACTGCTCAGTGAAATCAAAGAGGACACAAACAAATGGAAGAACATACCATGCTCATGGATAGGAAGAATCAATATCGTGAAAATGGCCATACTGCCCAAGGTTCTTTATAGATTCAATGCCATCCCCATCAAGCTACCAATGAGTTTCTTCACCGAATTGGAAAAAACTGCTTTAAAGTTCATATGGAACCAAAAAAGAGCCCGCATTGCCAAGACAATCCTAAGTCAAAAGGACAAAGCCGGAGGCGTCACGCTACCTGACTTCAAACTATACTACAAGGCTATAGTAACCAAAACAGCATGGTACTGGTACCAAAACAGAGATATAGACCAATGGAACAGAACGGAGTCCTCAGAAATAATGCCACACATCTACAACCATCTGATCTTTGACAAACCTGACAAAAACAAGAAATGGGGAAAGGATTCCCTATTTAATAAATGGTGCTGGGAAAATTGGCTAGCCATAAGTAGAAAGCTGAAACTGGATCCTTTCCTTACTCCTTATACGAAGATTAATTCAAGATGGATTAGAGACTTAAATATTAGACCTAATACCATAAAAACCCTAGAAGAAAATCTAGGTAGTACCATTCAGGACATAGGCATGGGCAAGGACTTCATGTCTAAAACACCAAAAGCAACGGCAGGAAAAGCCAAAATTGACAAATGGGATCTAATTAAACTAAGGAGCTTCTGCACAGCAAAAGAAACTACCATCAGAGTGAACAGGCAACCTACAGAATGGGAGAAAATTTTTGCAATCTACTCATCTGACAAAGGGCTAATTTCCAGAATCTACAAAGAACTCAAAACAAATATACAAGAAAAAAACAAACAACCCCATCCAAAAGTGGGGAAAGGATATGAACAGACATTTCTCAAAAGAAGACATTCATACAGCCAACAGACACATGAAAAAATGCTCATCATCACTGGCCATCAGAGAAATGCAAATCAAAACCACAATGAGATACCATCTCACACCAGTTAGAATGGCAATCATTAAAAAATCAGGAAACAACAGGTGTTGGAGAGGATGTGGAGAAATAGGAACACTTTTACACTGTTGGTGGGATTGTAAACTAGTTCAACCATTATGGAAAACAATATGGCAATTCCTCAAAGATCTAGAACTAGGTGTACCATATGACCCAGCTATCCCACTACTGGGTATATACCCAAAGGATTATAAATTATGCTACTACAAAGACACATGCACACGTATGTTTATTGCGGCACTATTCACAATAGCAAAGACTTGGAATCAACCCAAATGTCCATCAGTGACAGACTGGATTAAGAAAATGTGGCACATATACACCATGGAATACTATGCAGCCGTAAAAAAGGATGAGTTTGCGTCCTTTGTAGGGACATGGATGCAGCTGGAAACCATCGTTCTTAGCAAACTATCACAAGAAGAGAAAACCAAACACCGCATGTTCTCACTCATAGGTAGGAACTGAACAATGAGCTCACTTGGACTCGGGAAGGGGAACATCACACAATGGGGCCTATCATGGGGAGGGGGGAGGGGGGAGGGGGGAGGGATTGCATTGGGGAGTTATACCTGATATAAATGATGAATTGATGGGTGCTGATGAGTTGATGGGTGCAGCACACCAACATGGCACATATATACATATGTAACAAACCTGCACGTTATGCACATGTACCCTAGAACTTAAAGTATAATAATAATAAAAAAAAAAACAGCAACCCAAAAAATAAATAAATAAATAAAATTAAATTAAATTAAATTAAATAGTAAACATCTGGGTAAATCTTAAACAAATTTTAGCTGTATAAGTAGAATATAATACAGTCTAATTAGTAGAATGAAAAAAGGGAAAGAACAAAAATACTGAAAAGTAGCATATAGGTCAGCAAAATGATCATTTGAATTACAATGTTCTAATGTTTCTACATTGCTCGGGATAAGAATAAAGATATTGAAAAACTTAAAATTTGTTAAGTTAAATACACATTATAATTTATAGGATAATTCCCAACAGAACCAAAATATGGTATATAATTTCTAGAAGAGTAGATGGGAAAATGCATTAGGAAAATAGCTGCACAATAAAACTACCTTGGGCTTCATTTGAACCAGAGCTACAGGCAATCTAATTTTTGTTAGGTATCTCTATATTGTTGTGCTTTCCTACTGGTTCTATAAATTCGCTTAAATCCTCTGTTTTGGATATTAAGGTTCCAATTGACTGCATACAATTCCTTAATTTCCATTAAAGTGAATTCTATCTCATTCTATAAATGTTTTCAGATCTAAATCATAGCTATTCTGCCCCAAGTTCAAAGCTACAGTATCACTTTTTATTCATTCATTCACAAATATTTATCAAATGCCAGTATTTGCTAGCACCATGTACTTGGAACATGGCTGTACTTAGCATAAAAGTATTGATTCAGGTATCCACTCAGGGATTACCACCAGACTTGTTCAGTGACAGGGAGGGTGATGAGGCAAAGTGGAGCGACTTAACCTGATTTCATGTAAGTTAAAATGTCCACGTTGGGAAGTGAAGGTGCAAGATAACTAAATTGCATCTTCCTAGTGACTATGTTTTGTCAGAGTTTGCTCTATGTTTAAAAAACAGCATTTGTGAACCCCCTAATTTTTTAAATGCAGTATTTAAATATCTAACAAAATGTTTCTATATTCCTGGGCAATGTGTAATTTTTTTGTTAATCTGTATATATCTTTTGTGAGAGAGACTCAGCTATAGGATTTAGTGTTGTTTAGTGGACAGGTTTCTATTAATTATGGTATATTCACAATGCATGGTACTTTTTGCCTTTTAAACTACATAAAATGTATAGTTTTACCCTCTGAAGAGCTAAGATCTGGTCTATTAAGGGTTAGAAGAACATAGGCAAAACCACCATAGTAAATCATGGCACAGAGGCCACAAGAGGCAGTGGGCTTACCTCAATGACAGTCCATTTCATTTATAATTTGAAGCCCTCTCTCACCAAAAACTCTACAATAAGAGCAGATTTACTCAGTTCTCCAAGGAACCTCAAAATTGTTTTTAATGTACTGGTTTTAGAATTCACGTCATTTTTCTAACAGGGCACTACAGCAATGGGAGATAAACTCTCTCTTAATCTCTATGCTCCATGTTAGAAACTAAGTAACAAAACAGAGCATCACTCACACTCTCCTCTGGCCTTTCCAAGCTGCTCTCTGAGGCACCTTCATAGGAGTCCACCCCTGGATGTGGAACACTGAGAGCAGCGTCTAAGAAGAAAAGCAAAAACATATGCATGAATTCAGTCCCTGATTAAGTCAGAGTTCCTATCAGGAAATAAGGAACTGACTTCAAAAACCATTCCCATAAATAGTTTGCTTTATTGTCCTGGAAATTCGGTACTTTCTAACCTCAAGACACATCGGTATGACGTCTTCTCAGAACAAGAAATAATTGTGGTGCATTCAACAAGCATATATTGAGCACCTACTGTATGCCAGACTCTGCACAAGACACTACGGACACAAAGACAACATTCCTATACTTAAGGAGCTATCTGGTAAAGGGGACATATACTAAAAGAAGTAACTCCTGTACCAGAGAGGGGAAGTGGGTAAAGGTTGGAAACTGGCTATGAATTGACAAGTGTTAAAACTGGACCTTATGTTATTCTATTTTTGTAGATGTCTGAAATTTCTAACACAGAGAAGTTTGTGGGTTTTTTTAAATTAAAAATAAAGAAATGAATTACCAATTTACAAGAAATATACTGGTCAAAGGAACATGTTAAACTATACCACAGAACGCAATAAGAAAATCCTTACTCTGGGAAACTCTCACAGGATGAATGACTAATGGTGGCGTTAGAATGGCTATGTTTTAACATTAGTGGTAGCTACAGAGTGTTTGCCTTAAAATAATTCCTTAGCTCATACATTTGTTTTCAGTGGTGTTCTGACTTGTATTATATACTTAATGATTAAGGATTTTTAGGTACCGACAACATTATGCCATAAATTTTTAAAAATTACTTTTTCTTGAGAATTTTGAACAACATATAAAAATAGAGAAATCTGATATTTTTAAAAAGTTAGCACAAAAAAAAGTACTTTTTTGTGAGACTGTCTTAAACCATAAATAATTTAAAAAGAAAAGTGAATAAAGACACAAAAGCATACCTCCCAATGTTGAAGTATCACCAACAGGAACTGGAGAAGACAGTTCAGGGCTAGAAAAAAAAGTGTTTGCAGTTAATGAAATGACAGACACATGAGGGTTTATTTTGGGATTTTGGAGTTGTTTTCCAAAAAGGAAAACACTAGATCACCAATTAAGGGCTCCCAAGTAAAAGTACCAAGAAGCAAAGTTTTTAAAATTCAAACTTCATAATTCCTTTATTTTACATTTGTTGATGCATACTCAACTAGAATCACCCTACCTAGAATTCTTCCCTAGTTATCTTTTCATCACCCTGTTTTCTCTCTTCTCAGTTCTTATCACTATGTGAAATTTTACTTATCTTCTTATTTATCTCTGTCTCTAATGCCTTAGTCCTCTAGCACAATATTGCCCAAAAATGGTAGCCAGTGGACACGTGTAGCAATTTAAATTAATTAAAATGAAACCAAGTTAAAAACTCAGTTCCTCATTTACACTTGCCACATTTCAGGTGCTTAATAGCTGCATGTGGTTAACGGCCATCATACCAGGCAAGATGGTAAAGAACATTTCCATCACTATAGATGTTCTATTGAACAGGAATGTATTAAGAATCTAAACTGCATGAGATTGAAGACCTTGACTAATATATTCCTGCTATATTTTCCAGTGCCTAAAACAATACCTGCCATTTAGTAGGCATTAAAAATATATTTTGGGGTAAATGAATACTATGTGTCAGGCAATGTAGAAGATACTTGGCATATAATTGTGAGTAAAACACCCATGGTATATGAAGATTACAGTCTTATAGAAATTATACACACTAAGTCAATAATTACAGATGAGACAAGTAGCATAGACAAGAAAGTAGTGGCTGCTAGAAGGAACATAAAGCCACCCACCTGATCTCATTGGAGAGATCACTGAAATCATAAAACCTGTTTATGTAAAGAACATCAAGCTTAGAGAAATTATTTGCTGTAGGCCACATTACTAACAGGTATCAGGTATCCTAGCTGTCGTGTTACCATGCCACTCTGCACTGCAAGCAAAGAAGAGATCAGAAGATACTTTGAGAAAGCCCCTCCTCCTAAAGGAAAGAAAACAGGTTTCCACAAGTCCGTATTTTCACATATCCCAAAGGTATAAAAGTTAGATTACAGTGATTTGGGAATATTTTAGAATTTTCAAGTTTGTACACATGTCCTAAGAGGAAAAGGGCTATTCCCTTAACCTTTTCAAAGATATTGGATCAGTGATGATTGTCTGTTTTCAACTTATAGCAATTAAAAACTCTCTTCAGGTCAGGCGCGGTGGCTTATGCCTGTAATCCCAGCATTTTGGGAGGTCCAGGTGGGTCAATCACCTGAGGCCAGCAGTTCAAGGCCAGCCTGGCCAACATGGTGAAACCCTGTCTCTACTAAAAACACAAAAATTAGCTGGGCGTAGTGGCACATGCCTGTAATCCCAGCTACAGGAGCCTGAGGTATGAGAATCACTTGAACTCAGGAGGCAGAGGTTGCAGTGAGCCAAGATTGTACCACTGTACTCCAGCCTGAGTGACAGAGGAAGACTCTGCCTCTAAATAAAAAAATAAATAAAAACTCTCTTCAATGCTACCAAGTCAACTTCCTAAAGTAATTTGATCAACAGTCAAAAATATCTCCCTCATAGATGTGCCCAGGTCTGTGACGTGCCCACTAAGTCACATCTTCAGAGCCACACCTTTAGATCACCCTACTGCTCTCAATTAGATTACAGAGGTACTCAAAGTCTTGAGATAAACATGGCACACATTTTGAGGCATCAGTTTTACTAGAAGCTTAAACAGGTGAGGAGTTAAATAAGAACTGCTGTATAATTTAAAACATTTTAATATTATAACAAACATGGCTATATTATGGAATAGAATAAAAAGTTTAAATGAATATGAAAATAAAATATGATAATTCAAAGACATTTTATGATTGGAGCTGGTAGGGGAGGGTCAACTAGGGGCATGTTTTCTAAATACTCAGGCTTTGGTAGAAAATTTGAGAAACATAAGTTAAAAAAAAAACAAAACAAAACAAAAAAAACCTTCACCATAAACATCCTTCTGGTTTTAAAAATTCTATCTAAAAAAGTAAGATGTTAAACTATTACACAAAACTCATCAGTATTGTTTATTTAGAGTACTTTTGCATAAAATTGCTTACTAAGTTTCATCTAGAAGAACCTAAAGGGTATGACATCTGGACAAGTTATTTTGATGAGCAGAGGACAGCATGAGTGACGAGGAAGCATCAAGAGGCTTCTTGGGTTACAGAAGATGGAGCTGAAAAAAATGGGATTCGGATCCATTCGGAAGAAACATTAACATAATCAGGCCTGAATAGGGTCTATCAATTGTCCACATGGCAGTACTCCTTCTCAGTACCTTCATTTCATAGATGAAAGAAATAAGGTCCAAACAGGTAAAGCAACTTTACCAGGCTCACACAAAACTTCGTAACTGTATCCAGTTCTCTTTCAATAATAACAGCAAGAATAATTACAACTAAATTTACTGAACCCTTATCATGTGTCATACACTGCCAAGTGCTTTATTTACGTTAACTAACTTAATTCTGGCAACCACCTTAAGAAGGAGATCCTATTCCCATTTAGACTGATGAGGAAACTAATGCTAGAAGAGGTTAAGATTTGCTCAGGGTCACACAGCTAAGCCAATGGAGGAGCTGTGATGTAAAATAAGGCCCACTGGATGCCAGAAACCTCACTCTTACTCACCTCAAGTCACTTCTTCACAACATGGCCCTTACATGATCCCTACTCTTTAGAAGAGTTTCACTTGGCCTTCATGATACTGGCCTATAAAAACCAAATGAGCTAAAAGCCAATGTGTAAGGTCCCAGAAAGAGGAAGGGGAACCTGGTTACAGTTGGAGACCTATGGAGAGAAACCAGATATAAGGATCACAGTAAGGCAAAGGTAGGAAAGCACAGCACAGCAACTAGAATAGGATGTTGGGATGAGGTAGCAGAGAAACCGGACTTCACCTGGGGTGAGTCAAATTGTCCCCGACATCAAATCAAATTTAAGTTAATTCTCTAACTAAGCAAGCTTTTAGAATGGAGAAGTTTGATTACTTCAGTTGAACTAGATTTCACCTTGCTAAATTCAAAATAACATTATTTTAATAGTGATAAGTAGGAAACTCTCAGTCATTTAAATCACTTGCCTACACTCCAACTCTTAATCCCTCATCCACCCACTCTCCTTTCGAGAGACAGTAAAGAACACTTAACAACAAGAAACCTTTTACATGTTTTCATTAAGTATTCCTCCTGCAGAGATCCTTTAAAATGTCACTCACAACAGCACTGGAACACAGAGGTGTCTTGAGTTTGGAAAGAGAAATACTACTTCATTTCTAAGTCAAATCACAAAGTGGAAGCTGTTCAGCTAAGATCTTTAGCTTAATAATTACAACATACGACCCCTTACTATCTCCTTTCCTCAGTTCATCCAGCACGTTACTCATTCTTCACCACTACTACCCAATCATGTCAATGGAATTCAGGTGGGATTGTGTCAAAAGATGCTCACAGCCGCATAGAACACACATTTAAAGACATTGTAAAACAAGCCAGGCACAGGTTCGTATGCAGATTCCTACTCCCCTTGATGACCTTCTATACTTTGCTTTGCTCTTGAATATGTTACTATAATCACATGTGACAGCAAAAGAATTCAAAGAAAGGAGTTAAGAAACCTGAGTGCTAGTTCTAGATGTATCATTAACTTTGTGTATGATTTAGGGAAATACCTTAGTTGCTCTGGGCCTCAAGAACTTAACCTTTAAAACAAGAACACCTCCATGTCTTCCTATTTCATGAAGGTGTTAACAAAAACTAATATTATATGCAGAAGCATCATAAAAAGTATGAAATGCTAAACAAATATAAAACAGGGGTTAATAGGATAGTGACATATGTCATCCCAAACAGAATAAAACATTTGCTGAAAAAAATATATATAGGCCGGGCGCAGTGGCTCACACCTGTAATCTCAGCACTTTGGAAGGCCAAGGTGGGCGGATCACCTGAAGTCAGGAGTTCAAGACCAGCCTGGCCAACATGGTGAAAACCCATCTCTACTAAAAAACATACAAAAATTAGCCAGGCATGGTAGCACGTGCCTGTAATCTCAGCTACTCAGGACGCTGAGGCAGGAGAATCACTTGAACCTGGGAGGCGGAGGTTGCAGTGGGCCGAGATCAGACCACTGCACTCCAGCCTGGGTGACACAGTAAGACTCTGTTGCAAAAATATATATATATATATATATATATATATGTGTGTGTGTGTGTGTGTGTGTGTGTGTGTGTGTGTGTGTGTATACATATATTTGGCTTTGTGATTCATGATGGGTATTTTCAACTACAATTCTCAACTACAAATGTAAATCAATTGAGACACACACACAATCCCAGAGAGCAGTCGTTATGCTGAGAATATCACCAGAGACCTGATAATAGACTTGGGTGATTAGGCAAAAATTCTGTTATTAATTTAACAAATATTTAGTAAGCACATATCCTAGGCTGAGCCTTGCACTGGTTATTGAGGATGTAACCGTAAAACCAGATGGCAGGAGTTTAAGCAGAGACTGGAGCTAAGTGGATGTTCTTTCAAGATGTCTGGCTATAATGGAGATAAATGCAGTCTTTTAAAAAAATACGTAACATGAGAGGGACTTGAGCATGTTTAAATACTAATGGGAAAGAGTCAGTAAAGAAGGAAGTTGGAGACTCAGAAGAAAGAGAGAAACAATGACAAGCAGAGGTTTCTAAGAGGAAAGACAGAATGTAAGGTCCTGAATACAGGCAGAAAATTTTCTTTTTAAGAGTTGGCAACTGATAGCAGAGACATTTAAAATAGTATATAGCAGAGTATTTGGTGCAAGACACACATTAGCAGATGTGTTAGAGTTTGCATAGAGGTCTGCAATTTAAATTACAGAGAACTGTGATTGGCAGAATACTAGCCTCCCAAAGAGGTCCATGTCTTAATCCCCAGAGAGGGGAATTAAGGTTGCAAGTAGAATTAAGCTTGCTAATCGGCAGATCTTAAAATAGGCAGAGTATCCTGGGTTATCCAGTAGGCTCCATGTAATCCCAGGAACCCTTTCATGTGGAAGAGGGAGACAGAAGAAAGTCAGAGTGACGGAATGTGAGAGAGACTGCACTGGCCATTGCTGGCTTTGAAGATGGAAGGGGGCCATGAGCCAAGAAATGTGGGTGGTCTGTAGAAGCTAGAAAAAGCAAGAAAACAGATTCTCCCCTACAGCTTCTAAAAAGGAACACAGCCCTGCTAATACTTTGAGACCCAGAAGAGGCTTCTGAACTACAGAACTATAAGATAATAAATCTACGTTGTTTTAAACTGCCAAGGTTAGACTAATTAGTTAAAGCAGCAGGAGAAAACAAATACAAGAATCTCTTTACACAGAGAATACAAAAATAATCTCAAAAAATTATAAAAATAAATTTGAATAGTGGAAACAGGAGTTAATGGAGTAGTGACATATGTCATCCCAAAGAGAATAAAATATTTGCTGAAAAAAATATATATATTTGGTTTTGTGGTCCATGGAAATCATGGGCAAATAAGGATTTTAATGGATAGCAGTAATATTCAATTGGAGAAAGATAGGCTGAGTAAATTCTTAGGCCACTCCTATGGTATCACTCCCAATGTGAGCTAGCCCCATGTCACCCCCTTCAGCATCTCCCATAGTCGGCAGTCTCTACCCCACTTCAACCTGGTCTGCCCTAGTTTCAGGCAGAATACACATTTTTTAATTTTCAAAATTCACTTATATTTTTGTTCATATGTATTGTTATTTCTTTATATGCCTTATTTTCTAAGAATAGTGAATATCTGGTGTCCTCTATTAGACCTAGTACAGGCAGTGACTTATCAGTAGAGATACAGGATACATACAGTCAGCTCTGCTATGCTATTTATTTGTGAATCTGTTTCAACATGATTAATATATTAAGAGACAGTTGAGTATAATGCAGATTTCTCCTTTACCTATACTCAATTTCACTGTGAGAAATGCTAGATGAATAAACAAAACTGCACCCAGGGGAAGAGAGGCCACATAGGAATACACCAAGCACTCTCATGCCCGACGCTTCAGACACCTTCCAGCTACCTCAGTTCACCCAGGAGTTATGAACCACACCCACCCTCATATGGTGTTATAACTTTCCGTTCTTCTTCAGATAATTCTCCTTCCATCATTTTGCAATAATTTATAAGCTACAATCTTTCCGATGTCCAATTTTACGAACAAATGTCAGAAATTCATCAAGGTTAAGTGACATATTTATTATGGTATTTGTGTATTTCTTAACCACATGGGACATGTAAACTGTGCCACCATTTTTATTAGGTTCCTTTTTTGTTTGTTTCTGAGATGGAGTCTCACTCTGTTGTTGCCCAGGCTGGAGTGCAGTGGCACAATCTTGGCTCATTGCAACCTCCGCCTCTCGGGTTCAAGCTATTCTCCTGCCTTAGCCTCCCGAGCAGCCAGGATTACAGGTGTATGCCACTATGCCTGGCTAATTTTTTTTGTATTTTTATAGAGACGGGGTTTCACCATGTTGGCCAGGCTGGTCTTGAACTCCTGATCTCAAGTAATCTGCCTGCCTCAGCCTTCCAAAGTGCTGGGATTACAGGTGTGAGCCACCATGCCAACCACTAGGTTCCTTTTTTTAAAAAAAATGTATTGTTGACAAAGTCTCTGGGTATTGTGCCCCTAACTTTATTATTCCCATTACCCCTGTAGTTTTTATCACATGATTTTCAATGATTTTTAGGAAATAATATATCATTTTATAGTAGAATAACTATATGATGAAGGTGTTTTGTTTTCATTGAAAGTTTTTGAATAAACCCCATAAGTTTGTTTGTTCTAAGACTCTTTCCAACGTGGTACACACATGCAGAGTATACAGTAGATTGCCAGAAGCCATAGAGTAGACTTGGCTCCATTTCTAAAGCTTCTATTTTGTGTGATATTTGAGGAAATAAATCAATTCATATAAAATACATACTGATACACTACATAGCAGAATACAAAAGAGTGCATGAAGTCTTAAGAAAAGAAAAGGAAGTTTGGATTTGCAAAAACAAACCAAAAAAATCTCCGAGCTATACTGCCCATATTTTCTGCCATTGAGGACTTTGGGAGAAAAGTTTGATAAACATTGTTCTAAGCAAATGTTAAAATCCCCTTAGCTGACAAATATATAGACTAATAAGAAAAATAAAAAATCACTCTGGCTGCTGTGTTGAAAATGTACTGTAGTTGGGAAAGGGTTACACGTGTTAAGAAGCTATTATAAAAATAAAAGATGCTGGTGGCTCAGACTAGGGTGGTGGCAGTGAAGATGGTGAAAAGTGGTCAGATTCGAGATATATTTTGAATCTACAGGCAACAGAATTTCTTGATGGATTGGATGTGAGGTGTGGAAGAAATGGAAATATAAAGCATGATCACAAAGTTTTGGTCTGCAATGACAGACATGATAAAGTTGCCACCAATAGAAAAGCAGAGTTAATTGGGTTGGGGGCATGGGAGAACCAGGAGTTCAGTTGTGGATGTGTTGAGTTTGAAATGTCTACTTGACATTCACATAGAGATGGCATCATAAATATGAGTTGTCCTCTATCTTCTCAGTTTATAGATAAAAAACATTGCATCAGATTGTTTGAGTCATTTATCCAAAATCAAAGTAGCCAGGTAGAAGCAAAAAGAAAAGGTCTCTTGACTCCCAGTCCAGTGCTATTCTTAGTAAATCTTCCAAGAGAGTAGAGAACTTTCCATTAAAAGAGACTCATTGTTTTAATGAATCCAGTGAATCAATATTTGTATAGGTAAACAAATTCTAATATTCAAGAAACTAAATCAAGATCTATTTATCAATATAAACAACAAAACTACACCGAAATTATTTGAATGGCAAAAGAAGAATGCATAAATATCTTGGGTAGGCATTAAACAAATTCATGTATATTTAGGACAGACTCAAAATCTGTGCCTAGCACTTTCTAAAAGAAGTGATATTCCTTGTCCTAGCTGTGCACACAGGATTTCAATGCCCTTCCAATGCCATCTGCGTACTGTAGTTACCATTATCTCCTGGAGCACAAGTTTGAGAGGGCCAGAGTCAGAGAAGGCTTAATGTTTGTCTCTATGTCTGAGATATTTCATAATTTAACCTTTTTTCAAAGAAATAAAACTGTAAAAAAAATAACCATTACTGAATTCTTGCTTTCTAATAAACCACAACCATCAAATTAGTTAATTTTCCTTTTGCTAACATTGCTAGAATGTCCCAGAGACTGTTAACTAATTTGATAGTTCCATTTTTCTGTCACTTAATGACTGGAATTATAAACAAGTCTCATTAAGTTGTGTGAACGTCAAAGAATTTCACTCTATAAAAATTTTGTAGGGTAATTGTGACAATTAAATGTAAAAAATCTTGTTAAAATGTAAAACTCTACATGTCTATAAACGCCAATGTGTAAGGGATGATGGTAGGGTTGAGGATATATCACTTAGGTCAGGGAGTGTCACCACCATCCCTCTACTGGTCCATCTTTGCCGCAAGAGTACTGCCAGTGTGCACCAAAGTGATAACCCCACACTAGGCCATATCCCTGACAGAAACACACACAGGGATCAGTACGTTCTGCCCCTGCTCTCACTGAATGTGCTACAGACACAGAAAGATGTAGACTTCCTGCTCCTCTAGGAATCCTATTCTTGATCATTTGATGCTTTCCTAAAGCCTGAGAAACAGACATTGTTCTATAAAGTGAAATGACCAAGATTTAGCACAAGTTGTTGATAAGACAAACACTAAAATTTCAATTTCTCTCCTGTCTACAGCTCTGTCTCTCTCATAGACTGCCTCTTTGCATGGACTCACAGCCAGGCCACATGGCACATATTCAATATGCTGACAACTGATGGTTTAAGAAACATTATCATGGAGAAGTCTGTCTAATATAAAGTAGCTACTTTCTAAATATTCATTTGAAGTTAGCTCCTTTGAATTTCAGCAGATAAGATTTGAAATTGGTACAAAGATCTATAGAAAAGTTCATAATATCATTTTTAATTTTGAATTTTTATAAATTTTGATAGATTTAGGGGGTACAAGTGCCATTTTGTAACATGGATACATGGTGTCGTGATGAAGTCTGGGCTTTTAGTATGTAAATTATAGCAACCATTTAAATACTTTTTTTCATTCTTCATGTTTGTCTTTCTCATTCACACATACATATGCACAACAAAGAAAACCAATTTTTTAAATCTCTGAATGATGTAAAATATTCTAATAATTTAAATATATATGCATTATAGCACAGGGGTTGAACACTGGCTTTGTGACCTTGGACAAGTCCCTTAAACTCGCTATGCCTTAATTTCCTTCTCTTTAAGAGACAGATAATATCAACACCTACCTCATTATATTGTTTAGAGGATTAAGTAAATTAATACAAGTAATAAAGTACCTAGAACAATGTCTGGACTATAACTTCTACATTAGTATTAGCTAATATTTTTAATTTTATTTAAAATGACTCTAATTAGGTGATTATTGAGTATGGTTATTCTAAACCATTTAAAAGGGCAAACATCATTGTCCATTCTTGTGAGTAAGAAGATTTCACAAT
Organism: Piliocolobus tephrosceles; assembly: GCF_002776525.5. Taxonomy (NCBI): domain Eukaryota; kingdom Metazoa; phylum Chordata; class Mammalia; order Primates; family Cercopithecidae; genus Piliocolobus; species Piliocolobus tephrosceles. The sequence continues at coordinate 6,452,811 of NC_045435.1, read as the reverse complement.
ATTCTAAGTAACTGCTGATATATTAGTATTTTTAGTTATTAGGCCCAGATGTAGAGTGAAATGGCATGCTTCAATATCCAATCCAGAAAACTAAATTATGGGCTGCCTCTTATAGTGGACTACCATGAAGTCTACTAGCCTAACTCTATGACAAGATAAGGAAGAAAAAGTGTCATCTCTCTATTCTTTGGCATCTTTATAATGTTTTAACATGCAAGTGCATATCAGTACTTTGAATGCTTGGAAATTGTACTGCCTCAACATTTGTAGATACGTATATTCACACTGTATGTGCATTGCATTACCAGTCTAGCTACTGATGGCATGTGCTGCATTATAGGGTAGTTCTTATGATGAAAGACTTTCTCTTCACATGGGCAGAATCATTCTATCTCTCTTTGTAAAAATTCCTCTTGGGAGTTGGGATGGTGAAGGAGAGAAAGAAGGTGTTTGTTTCCAGCTGATGCACAGAAAGATGGGACAGTTTGAATCAGCAGGCAGGAGAACCCAAGGAAATAAATGAGATGATCAATTTGGGGCAGCTCCAGAGAAAACCCATTCTGCTTTAACCAATTAACAGACTTTCATTCATTCCCCCTCCTTCTCTAATCACCTCCTAGTAGTTGTGAATGAGGTGCACTGTGATCAGGTATTTATTAGTTAATATATTATGCAAGAAATACATCTCTTACCAGGAAAAAAGCACAGATATACATTTTTCTCTTTGAATGATGAAATCCAGTAAGGTCTGAAGTTAGGTTTTCAGGAATATTGTGTTACTGTCAGGGTACAGTAACACAGAATCTATTGAAACAAAATGTACTTAGCATGTATCCGTGACTAATTAACATGGAAACATAGCCTTTGCACAGTGTGGCCATCTTGGCCACACCCAAAGCTGAATCAATCAAAAAAGTCTCATGCTCATGGATTGGAAGAATCAATGTCATTAAAATGGCCATACTGCCCAAAGCAATTTACAGATTCAATACTATTCCTATCAAACTTAGCAATGTCATTCTTCACAGAATTAGAACAAAACTACTTTAAAATTCTTGTGGAACCAAAAAAGAGCCTGAATAGCCAAAGTAATCTTAAGCAAAAAGAACAAAGCCAGAGGCATCACACTATCCAACTTCCAACTAAACTATAAGGCTACAGTAACCAAAACAGCGTGGTACTGGCACAAAAACAGACACATAGACCAATGGAACAGGATAGAAAACTCAGAAATAAAGCTACACATCTACAACCATCTGATCTTCAACAAGGCTGACAAAAACGAACAATGGAGAAAGGACTCCCCATTCAATAAATGCTGCTGGGATAACTGGCTAGCCATATGTAGAAGAAAAAAACTAGAACCCTACCTTTTATCATATACCAAAATTAACTAAAAATTGATTAAATAATTAAATGTAAGACCTCAAACTAAAAAAATTCTAGAAGAAAACTTAGAAAATATCCTTTTCGACATTGGCCTTGGCAAAGAATTTATGACCAAGCCCCCAAAAGCAATTACAACAAAAACAAAAATTGACAAGTGGGACTTCATTAAACTAAAGCGCTTTTGCACAGCAAAAGAAACTATCAACACACTAAACAGATAACCTACAGAATGGGAGAAAATATTCACAAACTAGGCATCTGACAAAAGTCTAATATCCAGAATCTATAGGGAATTTAAACAATTCAAAAAGCAAAAAACAAATAGCCCCATTAAAAAGTAGGCAAAGGACATGAACAGACACTTCTCAAAAGAAGACATATATGAGGTCAATATATGAAAAAATACTCAGCATCAGTAATACTCAGGGAAATGCAAATCAAAGCTACAATGAAATACCATCTCACACCAGTCAGAATGGCTACTAAAAAATCAGAAAATAACAGATGTTGATGAGGTTGCAGAGAAAAAGAAATGCTTATATACTATTAGTAGGAATGTAAATTAGTTCAGCCACTGTGAAAAGCAGTTTGGAGATTTCTCAAAGAACTTAAAACACAGCTGCCATTCAAACCAGCAATCCCATATCATTATATCAAAAAGACACATGCACTCACATGTTCATCACTAGCTATTCATAACAGCAAAAACATGGAATCAATCGAGGTGGCCATCAATGGTGGATTGGATAAAGGAAATATGGTACATATATACCATGGAATACTATGCAACCAGGAAAAAGAATGAACTCATGTCTTTTGCAGCAACTTGGATGGAATTGGAGGCCATAATCCTAAGTGAATTAATGTAGGAAGAGAAAGCCAAATACTGCATGTTCTCACTTATAAGGGAGGGGTAAACACTGAGCATATATGGATATAAACATGGGAATAATAGTCACTGTGGACTACTAGAGGGCAGGTGAGTGTGGGCTGAAAAACTACATATTGGGTACTCTGCTTACTACCTGGGTCCAATATACCCATGTAACAATCCTACACATGTATCCTTTATATCTAAAATAAAAGCTAAATTTTTTTAAAATTATCCTTTGGAATTGATTTCTCTTCCCTCTCTCTATGTATGGGTGTGTGTGCACATATGTACACTATGAACACAAGCATGTTTTGATATTGGTCTGATTGGTTAAACAAAGTCAACCAAAGCAATACAAACTCTACGTATTAAGATTATACTACATACACATTTGGTGCTAGTTAATGTAGAGCTTACAACAAATCCTAAAATACAGTTCATTTCCTCAAGATTGTTACCTATTAGGGTTACAAAAATGAGTAAGATCCGTTTTTTATTCATTCATTAGGATCCGGCAGAAACTTGCTAAAGGCTACATAGTAGATTTTTCAAGAAGAGTCAGGCTTTAAGTATTTTGTGCAGTTACTGATTTGTGTGCATTACTGATTTTATTCATATTTTAGATTCCTGTAAGAGTATTACTAACTTAGGTTTTTGGTTGTTGTTGTTATAATAATTAAGTGAGGTAACATATTTTACACAGTAAAAGGCAGTATTAATAGAGGTTAAAAATCAGATGCTTAAGAATCAAATAAGCTGGATTACCTTGAGTTATTTAAACTCTAATACTGTTTCTTCGTCTATCAAATAAAGATAGTAAAAGTACATAATTCAGAGGGTTCAACTCAGAGGATTAAATAAATTAATATATGTTAATATATGTTAAGTATCTGTAAGCAATCAATAAATGTTAAAATGCTACTACATGTTTGATAATGTTAGTCAGGCAACAAATATGGAAACATAATGGCTCAAGAGTACTCTGAAAAACTGTGGCTAAACCATAGAGTTTGAGAAGGAAACTGAGACAGATGAGGCTGGGCACAGGCCTAGCTGTGAAGAGCCTTCCAGGTCATGTTAATTTTGATCTTAAAAGCAACGAGGAACTATTAAATTGTCTTACAGAGGAGAGGCACATGATCAAATGTATTCTTTTGAAGATTTCTGGCCAGGGTAGAGAGGAGGGCTCAGAGGGAAGCAGAGGGACCTCTTGGCAAGCCTCTGTACCAGGAAATAAGTGTTGATTATATGAATTAGTGTAGGGACTGTGGGGTCAGAGAGAAATGGATAGAATCAAGAGATAATTACAAAATAGGAGGAGAAGAGAAGGGAGAAAGCAAGAGAAAAGAATATGGGCAACTAGATGGATGATAATGCCATTCATTCACTGATAAGAGGAACCTAGAAAGAAACAGATTTATGAGTAAATGATTGATATAGCTTCGGGCACAATGAACTTAAAGAGAGCTTAGAGAAGTTAATCAAGCCAATAGACTGTGAAAGTTGGATGAAGCAACCTCTAAGGTTCCTTCTAGTTCTATCATTACAACTATAGATTTACTGATCCACTGTCTGTTGCAGTGGCAATCACAAGGAATCTCAGCTCTGCCTCTCTGTGGTGAAGAAACCACACACAGCCAGGCATAGTGGCTCATGCCTGCAGTCAATCCCAACACTTTGGGAGGCTGAGACGGGCCAATTGCTTGAGCCCAGGAGATCAAAAGCAGCCTGGGCAACATAGCAAAACCCTGTCTCTACAAAAAATACAAAAAAAATTAGCTGGGCATGATGGTTTGTGCCTGTAGTCCCAACTACTTGGGCAGCAGAAGTGGAGGATCACTTAAGCCTGGGAGCTTGAGGCTGCAGTGAGCTGTGATCATGCCACTGCACTCCAGCCTAGGTGACAGATCAAGACCCTGTCTCTAAATAAATAAATATAAAAATTAAAACAGAATAAACTACACCCAAGAGACCACATGATCCCATATTTAAGTAAATGCTTAATCATCCCACACCCTGGTATAGACTCAGTGCCATTAGCTGTATGAATAAGACCACACAGAGTCCTACTTCTTTCCTATTTACTTGTGTTTGATTTGAAACCTGGATACACCCCACTACCACCCACATATATATTCCATTTATGGTTTTGCCCTGACTCTGATGCCCAGGTTGGATCTCTGGACACTGACTCACCTACTTGGTTTTTCAATCTGTCCCTCCCTCTAATTTGAGGCAAAATTCTGGACTGTGACCTGGATTGCATGCTCTAGTGGTACTTTCCTACATAACCACCCACATGCTATTACAATTTAGATACTCTGATGATGAATAGAATTGGAAAGCTTTAGCCCCTATAGGCTCAAAATCCCTTACCTTCTGTGATCTTCTTTGTACTGATACTTCCCAGAAGCCAGAAATTACCTTAGCCCCAAGCCCATGGTGAACAGAGTCAGGAATCAAAATATTGATAGATTCATCAAGGTTATGCTACTGCTAAGTTTCAAGAACATAATCTTCAATAGTCAATAAATTGATCCATAGCACCACCCATCATTTAATAAACTATCCTCCACTGTGGTGTACCATTTCAGAACAATTTCATCATTAGCCTTTAAACCTCGACAATAATAGGTCATTCCATATAAGCCATAAATCTGTTTTCTTATCTAAGAGAGGAGCAAGTTTGCCTCATAATAAGGTCAGACAGCAAATGCGCACAGTGGCTGTGGTGACGGTCTGGAAATAAAGGTGGCTTGGGAATGAGGAAAAATATTTGGGACTTATCCACAGGCCTGGTCATTGCAAACTGGCAAGAAAATAGAAAGGCACCGTTAAATTTGGGGTGAGTCTTGAATTAGGTTACGACACATCTGTGTTGCCAAACATGAATTTTGGGAAAAAGAGACACTCACCTGCTTACAGTTTCCTTTGCATAAGTCAGTTTCTAAGGAAAACAAGGACATAAAAACAACTCAGTTAACAACAGTTATTAAGGAATAAATAAAACTTATTCCATAGAGACCACTACTGCCCTAACATGGTAGAATCCATGTTACTATTCTCTATGGTTAGACAAGTGATTAAAACAGGTACTAATGATACCAAGTTTGTTTTGCGACTATAGCAACACCCTGAAGTTCAGTCTGTTTATATGCACAAAAGTTCCTATGCTCTTTCTTAATGGGCACAAATAACAGACTTGATCTGCCAATCATTTTATAAAGGTATCAAAGTTATAGATTTGCAGAGTTTTACATAAACCTGCCATGGACTTAGAATCAACGAATTTTTTATCTGATGTATTTATAGTATTTCTCATCCTAGAACAATGTAAACGTGGACAAAATAATAGATCAATTTGTTTCTACAGAATTCAGACAAAAAAGACATATCATACCAATAATTGGATTATTCTCCAGGGGCATTCTAAAGCAAATTGTCTGCAAGTTTCCCCTAAATTAGGATTGTTATTTTGAGATCAATATGATAGAAGGAATAGTGACTTGGAATCAGGAGGCCTAGTTTCAAGTTCCAGTTTCCCCTCCTTAACTATATAGGAAAATCCCAAAATCTCTCTGGTGCCGGGCCTCAATTTCCTCATCGGTAAAACAGAGAGACTGTTACTCTAAATACCTCTCATTGCATTTAGAAATGACTCACTGCTCTTCCTGCTCTACAGACTCTCCCAGAATAATCTCAGCCACTCTCATGGTTTCAATTATAGGCATACCTCCGATATATTACAGGTTTGGTTCCAGACCACATAAAAGCTCAATGAAGCAAATATCACAGTAAAGCAAATCACATATTTTTTTGTTTCCTAGTGCATATAAAAGTTATGTTTACATTATACTGTAGTCTATTAAAAGTGCAATAACATCACATCTAAAAAAAGGTATATACCTTAATTTTAAAATACTTCATTGCTAAAAAATGCTAACAATACTCTGAGCCTTCAGCAAGTCATCATCTTTCTGCTTCTGGAGGGTCTTGCCACCCAGCTGATGGCTGCTGACTAATCAGAATGGTGGCTGCTGATGATTGAGGGAACGGTGGCAGTTTCATAAAAATAGGACAACAATGAATTTGGCCCCATCAATTGATTTTTTCTTTCACAAAAGATTTCCCTGTAATATATAATGCTATTGGTAACATTTTATCTAAAACTTCTCTTAAAATTGGAGTCAATCGTTTCAAATCCTGTCACATCTTCATCAACTGAGTTTATGTAATATTCTAAATCCTTTACTGTCATTTCAATAGTGTTCCCAGCATCTTTACCAGAAGTAGATTCCACTTGAAGAAACAACTTTCTTTGTTCATTCATAAGAAGAAATTTCTTATTCATTCAAGTATTATTATGAGATTGTAGCAATTTAGTCTCATCTTCAGGCTGTACTTCTAAGTCTAGTTCTCTTGCTATTTCCACCACATCTGTGGTTACTTCCTCTAATGAAGTCTTGAGCCCCTCCAAGTCATCCATATTAATGTTGGTATTTTGACCTCACCTATTGAGTCATGAATGTTGTGAGTGCCATCTAGATGGTAAATCCTTTCCAGAAGATTTTCAGTTCACTTTGCCTAGATCCATCAAAGAAATCACTATCTATGGCAGCTGTATGAAAAGTATTTCTAAAATCACAACACTTAAAAGTTGAAATTACTCCTTACTCCATGGGCTGCAGAATAAATATTGTATTGGCAGGCACAAAAACAACATTATTCTCCTTGTACATCCCCATCAGAGCTCTTGGGTGGCTACATGTGTTGCCCATAAGCAGTAATACTTGAAAAAAACAATTCTGAGCAGTAGGTTTCAAAGATGGGCTTAAAAGATTTGGTAAACCATACTGTAAACAGATGTGGTGCCATCAGACTTTTTTGTTCCATTTATAGAGCATAAGTAGAGTAGATTTAGCATATTTCTTAAGGGCCCTGGGATTTTTGGCACGGTAAATAAGCATTGCCTCAAGCCTGTAATCCCAGCACTTTGGGAGGCCGAGACGGGCGGATCACGAGGTCAGGAGATCGAGACTATACTGGCTAACACGGTGAAACCCCGTCTCTACTAAAAAAAGAAACACAAAAAACTAGCCGGGCGAGGTGGCGGGCGCCTGTAGTCCCAGCTACTCGGGAGGCTGAGGCAGGAGAATGGCGTAAACCCGGGAGGCGGAGCTTGCAGTGAGCTGAGATCCGGCCACTGCACTCCAGCCTGGGCGACGGAGCGAGACTCCGTCTCAAAAAAAATAAAAATAAAAATAAAAAAAGCATTGCCTTCCAACTTACGTCTCTAACTGCATTATCCCATAACAAGAAATTCAGCCTGTCCTTCGTTGAAGCCAGATATTGATTTCTCTCTCGCTATTTAAGTTCTAGATGGCATCTTTGTCCAGTAGAAAGCTGCTTCGTCTACATTAAAAATCTGTCGTTCCATGTAGCCACCTTCATAAATTATCTTAGCTAGATCTTCTAGACAACTTGCTACAGCTTCTGCATCAGCACTTGCTTATGTTATGAAGATAACTTCTTTTCTTAACTACATAAACCAGCCTCTGCTATCTTCCAACTATTCTTCTGAAGCTTCCTTGCCTCTCTCAGCCTTCACAGAATTGAAAAGAGTGAGGCCTTGCTCTGGATCTGGCTTTGGTTAAGGGAATGTTACGGCTACTCTGATCTTCCACTCTGACCACTAACACTTTCTCTGTATCAGCAAGAAGGCTGTTTTGCTTACTTATCACTCATTTGCTCACTGGAATAGCACTTTTAATTTATTTTTTAAATTTATTTATTTACTCTTACTTTAAGTTCCAGGATACAAGTGTAGAATGTGTAGGTTTGTTACATAGGTATACATGTGCCATGGTGGTTTGCTGCACCTATCAGCCCATCATATAGTTTTTAAGCCCCACATGCATTAGCTATTTGTCCTAATGCTCTCCCTCCCCTTGGCCCCCACCCCCCAGCTAGCCCTGGTTTATGTTGTTCCCCTTCCTTTGTCCATGTGTTCTCACTATTCAACTCCCACTTATCAATGAGAACATGTGGTGTTTTGTTTTCTGTTCCTGGGTTAGTTTGCTGAGAATGATGGCTTCCAGCTTCATCCATGTCCCTGTAAAGGATATGATCTCATTCCTTTTTATGGCTGCATAGTATTCCATGGTATATATGTACCACATTTTCTTCATTCAGTCTATCATTGATGGGCATTTGGGTAGGTTCCATGTCTTTTTATTGTAAATAGTGCTGCAATAAACATACATGTACATGTGTCTGTATAGTAGAATGATTTATATTCCTTTGGGTATATAGCCAGTAATGGGATTGCTGGGTCAAAAAGCTAGTTCAAAATAGTTGAAGTAACTTTCATTCCTACCAGCAGTGTAAAAGCAATCCTATTTCTCAACAGCCTCGCCAGAATCTATTGTTTCTTGACTTCTTAATAATCACCATTCTGACTGGTGAGAGATGGTATGTCATTTTGGTTCTGATTTGCTTTTCTCAAATGACCAGTGATGATGAGCTTTTTTTCATATGTTTGTTGGCTGTATAAATGTCTTCTTTTCAGAAATGCTGTTACATCCTATGCCCACTTTTTGATGGGGGTTTTTTCTTGTAAACTTAAATTCCTTGTAGATTCTAGATATTAGACCTTTGTCAGATGGGTAGATTGTAAAATTTTCTCACATTCTGTAGGTTGCCTCTTCACTCTGATGAGAGTTTCTTTTGCTGTGCAGGAGTTTTTTAGTTTAATTAGATCCCATTTGTCAATTTTGACTTTTGTTGTTACTGCTTTTGGCATTTTCGTCAGGAAGTCTTTGCCCATGCCTATATCCTGAATGGTATTGCCTAGGTTTTCTTCTAGGGTTTTTATGATTTTGGGTTTTACATTTAAGTTTTTAATCTATCTTGAGTTAATTTTTGTATAAGGTGTAAGGAAGTTGTCCACTTTCAGTTTTCTGCATATGGCTAACCAGTTTTCCCAATACCACTTATTAAATAGGGAATTCTTTCCCCAGCTTGTTTTTGTCAGGTTTGTCAAAGATGAGATGGTTGTAGATATATGGTGTTATTTCTGAGGTCTCTGTTCTGTTCCATTGGTCTATATGTCTGTTTTGGCACCAGTACCATGCTGTTCTGGTTACTGTAGCCTTGCAATCTAGTTTGAAGTCAGGTAGCATGATGCCTCCAGCTTTGCTGTTTTTGCTTAGGATTGTCTTAGCTATACAGGCCCTTTTTAGTAGTTTTTTCTAATTCTGTGAAGAATGTCAATGGTAGTTTGATGGGAATAGCATTGAGTCTATAAATTACTTTGGGCAATATGGCCATTTTCACAATATTGTATCTTCCTATTCATAAAGATGGAATGTTTTTTCATTTGTTTGTGTCTTCTCTTATTTCCTCGAGCAGTGAGTGGTTTGTAGTTCTCCCTGAAGAGGTTCTTTGTATACCTTGTTAGCTGTATTCCTAGATATTTTATTCTTTTTGTAGCAATTGTGATGGGAGTTCATTCATAATTTGGCTCTCTGCTTGTCTATAACTGGTGTATAGGAATGCGTGTGTATTTTGCACATTGATTTTGTATCCTGAGACTTTGCTGAAGTTGCTTATCAGCTTAAGGAGTTTTGTGGCTGAGACAATGGGGTTTTCTAGATATAGAACCATGTTGTCTGCAATCAGAGTCAATTTGACTTCCTCTCTTCCTGCTTGAATACATTTCTTTCTCTTGCCTGATTGCCTTGGCCAGAAATTCCAATATTATGTTGAAAAGGAGTAGTGAGAGAGGGCATGCTTGTCTTGTGCCAGTTTTCAAAGGGAATGTTTCCAGCTTTTGCCCATTCGGTATGATATTGGGTGTGGGTTTTTGTCATAAATAGCTCTTATTATTTTGAGATATGTTCCATCAATACCTAGTTTGTTGAGAGTTTTTAACATGAGAGGCTGTTGGATTTTGTCAAAGGCCTTTTCTGCATCTATTGAGATGATTGTGGTTCTGTTTATGTGATGGATTACATTTATTGATTTGCGTATGTTGGACCAGCCTTGCATCCCAGGGATGAAGCCAACTTGATTGTGCTATATAAGCTTTTTGATGTACTGCTGGATTGGGTTTGCCAGTATTTTATTGAGGATTTTAGCATCAATGTTCATCAGGCATATTGGCCTGAAGTTTTCTTTTTTTGTTGTGCACCTGCCAGGTTTTGGTATCAGGATGATGCTGGCCTCATAAAATGGGTTAGGGAGGAGTCCTTCCTTTTCAATTGTTTGCAATAGTTTCAGAAGGAATGGTACCAGCTCCTCTTCATATCTCTGGTAGAGTTCGGCTGTGAATCCATCTGGTCCCAGGTTTTCTTTTGTTTGGTTGGTTGGTTGGTTGGTTTTGTTTTGTTTTTGTTGGTAGACTATTAATTACTGCATCAATTTCAGAACTTGTTATTGGTCTATTCAGGGATTCTGAATCTATTCAGGACTTCTTCCTGATTTAGTCTGGGGAGGATTTATGTGCCCAGGAATTCATCCATGTCTTTGAGATTTTCTAGTTTATTTGCATAGAGGTGTTTATAGTATTCTCTGATGGCAGTTTTTAATTCTGTGGGATCAATGGTGATATCCCCTTTATCATTATTTATTGTGTCTATTTGAGTCTTCTCTCTTTTCTTCTTTATTAGGATAGCTAGCAGTCAATCTATTTTGTTAATTTTTTCAGAAAACCAGCTCCTGGATTCATTGATTTTTTTTTTTTTTTTTTTTTTTTGGAGGATTTGTCATGTCTCTGTCTCCTTCAATTCTGCTCTGATCTTAGTTATTTCTTGTCTTCTGCTAGCTTTTGATTAGTTTCCACTTGCCTCTCTGGCTGTTTAATTGTGATGTTAGCATGTCGATTTTAGGTCTTTCCTGCTTTCTCTTGTGGGCATTTAGTGCTATAAATTTCCCTCTTAACACTGCTTCTGGTACATTGTGTCTTTGTTCTCATTGGTTTCAAAGAACTTCTTGATTTCTGCCTTAATTTTGTTACTTACCCAGGAGTCATTCAGGAGCAGGTTGTTTAATTTCCATGTAATTGTGTGGTTTTGAGTGAGTTTCCTAATCCTGAGTTCTAACAGGATTGCACTGTGGTCTGTGAGACTGTTTGTTATGATTTCGGTCCTTTTACATTTGTTGAGGAGTGTTTTACTTCCAGTTATGTGGTCAATTTTAGAGTAAGTGCCATGTGGCACTTAGAGAATGTGTATTCTGTTGATTTGGAGTGGAGAGTTCTGTAGATGACTGTTAGGTCCACTTGATCCCAAGCTGAATTCAAGTCCTGAATATCCTTGTTAATTTTCTGTCTTGTTGATCTGTCTAACATGACAGCAGAGTGTTAAAGTCTCCCATTGTTACTGTGTGGGAATCTAAGTCTTTTTGTGGGCATTTAAGAACTTGTTTCATGAGTTTGGGTGCTCCTGTATTGGGTGCATATATATTCAGGATAGTTAGCTCTTCTTTTTGAATTGGTCCCTTTACTATTATGTAATGCCCTTCTTTGTCTTTTTTTATCTTTGTTGGCTTAAAGTCTGTTTTGTCAGAGACTAGGATTGCAACCCCTGCTTTTTTTTTTTTTTTTTTTCTTTTCCTTTCCATTTGCTTGGTAAATTTTCCATCACTTTATTTTGAGCCTGTGTGTGTCTTTGCATGTCAGGTGGGTCTCCTGAATACAGGACACCAGTGAGTCTTGACTCTTTATCCAATTTGCCAATCTGTGTCTTTTAATTAGGGCATTTATTCCATTTACATTTAAGGTTAATATTGTTATATGTGAATTTGATTATGTCATCATGATGCTAGTTGGTTATTTTTGCACACTAGTTGACGCAGTTTCCTCACAGTGTCTTCAGTCTTTGTATTTTGGTGTGTTTCTGCAGTGACTGGTACCAGTTTTCCCTTTCCATATTCAGTGCTTCCTTCAGGAGCTCTTGCAAGGCAGGCCTGATGGTGATGAAATCTCTCAGCATTTGCTTGTCTGGAAAGGATTTTATTTCTCCTTCACTTAAGAAGCTTAGTTTGGCTGAACATGAAATTCTGGGTTGAAAATTCTTTTATTTAAGAATGTTGAATATTGGCCCCCACTCTCTTCTGGCTTGTAGGGTTTCTGCTGAGAGGTCCACTGTTAGTCTGATGTGCTTCCCCTCTGTTGGCAACCCTACCTTTCTTTCTGGCTGCCTCTAACATTTTTTTCTTCATTTCAACCTTAGAGAAGCTGATGATTATGTGTCTTGGGGTTGATCTTCTCATGCAGTATCGTAGAGTGTTCTCTGTATTTCCTGAATTTGCATGTTGACCTGTCTTGCTAGGTTGGGGAAGTTCTCCTGGATAATATCCTGAAGTATGTTTTGCAACTTGGTCCTTTCTCCCTGTCTTTTTCAGGTACTCCACTCATCATAGGTTCGGTCTTTTTACATAGTCCCATATTTCTCAGAGGTTCTGTTTGTTCCTTTTCATTCTTTTTTTCTAATCTTGTCTGCATGCCTTATTTCAGCAAAATGGTCTTCAAACTCTAATACCCTTTCTTCCACTTGGTCGATTTGGCTATTGATACTTGCGTACTTTTCATGAAGTTCTCATGCTGTGTTTTTGAGCTCCATCAGGTCATTTACATACCTCTCTCAACTTGTTATTCTAGTTAGCAGCTCCTGTAACATTTTATCAAGGTTCTTAGCTTGTTTGTATTGGGTTAGAACATGCTCCTTTAGCTCCGCAGTGTTTGTTATTACCCACCTTCTGAAGCCTAATTCTGTCAATTCATCCATCTTATCCTCCATCCAGTTCTGCATCCTTGCTGGAGAGGCACTGCAATCATTTGGAGGAAAAGAAGCACTCTGGCCTTTTGGGTTTTCAACTTTTTTTTGTTGATTCTTTCTCATCTTCATAAGTTTGTCTAGTATCAATCCTTGAGGCTGCTGACCCTTGGATTGGGTTTTTGTAGGGAATTTTTTGTTGTTGATGCTGTTGTTGTTTTCTGTTTGTTTGTTTTTCTTGCAATGGTCAGGTCCCTCTTCTGCAGGGCTGCTGCGGTTTGCTAGGGGTTCACTTCAGGCCCTCTTCATCTGATTCACTCCCAAGCCTGGAGATGTCACTCGAGGAGACTGGAGAACAGCAAAGATGGGTGCCTGCTCCTTCCTCTGTGATATCTGACCTCAAGGGGCACCAACCTGATGCCAGTAGAAATACCCCTGTATAGAGTGTCTGACAACCCCTATACATGAGACACTGTGAAGAAACTGCGTTAGAGGGTCTCACCCAGTTGAGTAGCATAGGGAACAGGACCCACTTAACAAAGCACTTTGACTGTCCCTTGGTGGAGGGAGTGTGTTTCACTGTGGGAAAACTCACTCATCTGGGCTGCCCAGATTCCTCAGAACTACCAGGAGGGAAGGCTAAGGTCTGACAGTCCACGGAGACTGTGGCCACCCCTCCCCCTAGAGGCTCAGGCCCAGGGAGATTAGAGTCTGTCCCTAAGCCCCTGGATGGAGTTGTTGGAGTTCCTGCAGGGAGGCCCCGCCCAGTGAGGAGGGAGGTGTCTGGGTCCGGCCTGAAGAGGCGCTTTATCTGCAGTCTGCCACAGCCAGTGTGTTGGGCTGTGGGGGATACTTCTTGGGACAAAGCAGTCCAGCCTCCCTGGCTCCAGCAGAGGAAAGACATGGCCTGGAGCTATAGAGATGGCTGCTACCCTTCCCCCGCCTGGGAGCTTAGTGTGTTAGGCAGCTATCAGTCCCTTTGTTGGCCATAGCCCCTCCTGCAAGGAGCTCAAAGGGCTTAGACAGCAGGCAGCCGCAGCTGTGGTGCTGGTTGCCCCTCCTGCTGGGAGCTCCACAGGCTTAAGCAGATTCTAGCTTAGTGGCTGTTGAAAATCTGCTGGGTTCTGTGGTTGGGACCCTAGGCCCCCGGTGGTGTGGGCTCACAAGTGAGATCTTCTGATCCGTGAGTTGCACAGTTCCATGGAAAAAGCACGTTTTCCCAGGCTGGGTAGCAGGCTCACTCACTGCCTCCCTTGGCTGGGGGCCGCGGCACCACACTGCTCTTCCTCTCTGTGTGTCATGCCAGCTGCCTGGTCAGTTCTGATGACAGAACCTGGATACCTCGGCTGCCAGTGCAGGATTCACATGCTGTTATGGTTCTTTTAGATGGGAGCCACAGATTGCTACTGCTTCTAGTTGGCCATCTTGGTCCCGACCCCCACTTTTAATTTCTTTCAAGAACTTTTCCTTTGCATTCACAACTTAGCTAACTGTTTGGTGCGAGAGACCTAGCTTAAGGCCTATCTCAGCTTTTGACATACTTTCCTCACTATGCTTCATCATTTCTAGCTTCTGATTTAAAGTGAGAGACATGCTATTCTTTTTACTTGAACACTTAGAAGCCATTGGCCTGATCTCAGTATTGCTGTATCTTGGGGAACAGGGAGGCCTGAGGAGACGGAAAGAGACCAAGGAACAGTCAGTGGGTAGAGTAGCTGAAATACAAACAACATTTATCGATTAAACTTGTTGTCTTCCATGGATATTGATCATGGCACTCCGGAACCATTACAATAGTAATTGTGATTGTAATAATCAAAGATCACTGATCACAGATCACATAAGAGATAAAATAATTTTTTAAAGTTTCAAATAATTTGAGAATTACCAAAATGTGAGACAGAGATACAAACTGAGCACATGCTGTTGGACAAATGTCGCCAACAGTCTTGCTTGGCACAGAGTTGTCATAAACCTTTGATCTGTAAAACACTGCAGTATCTGTGAAGCACAATAAAGGGCAGCACAATAAAACGAGGTATGCCTGCGATAAGTCCAAAATGGTGATTCCTATAGCAACACTGACATCCCAAACCCCTATCCTTGGCTTCATACCTAAATATCAAGCAATTCACATTTCACACAGGTGGTTCCAATGAACACATCAAAAGTGAACTCATTCTCCCTGCCACATCTACAAAGCTGCTTCTTTGCCCCAGTTATTGGTTTAGTTACCCAAGCTAGAAAGTGGAAGGCTTCCTGGGCCATTCCTTCACCCTGTCTCAACCCATCAGCGTCCTGCTAATTTTGTTCCTATTTACATCTCTCAAGTTCCCTTTGTCTATCTCATGGTCTGGTTGGTATCCTTATCCTCCTTGGCCTGGAGTACTGAAGCAACACCCTACCTTGTCTCTCTGCTCCAGTTTTATCTCCTATAATCCATCCTATGCTATGTAGAAACCATAACGACCTTTTTAAAATTCAAAACTGCCAAATCAGTTCCTGCAACTTACCTACCTACAACCCTTCAATGGTTTCCTATGATCTACAGAGTTAAATCCAAGCTAGTTCAGTTATCCATTTTTTTAGTCTGATCTCCTGTCATTCCTAGTCTACTTTTTAGTATATTGGTCCAGGTCATTCCCTACAAACACTTGGCTCATGCTGTCCTTTCTGCTAGAATGTTTATCCCTAATTCTTCCTCATTTAACTAACTTGTACTTATCATTTACAACTCTATCCAGGCAACACATCATTCTCTTCATCTGCTTTTTCTATTAAATAATTATTGGAAGTATATTTTCTATGCCTTCAAATCTAAATTTACTAAAAGTTCCACTTGTAAGAGATACATTCCAAAGTAACATCAGAAGATTCTGTTCTTCTGGTAATACTAACCCATCACATATATTTGCTACACTAATGGCTGATCCTATATTGTGGATATAATTAAGATAGACAACGCAATTAGAAATATAAGTATGTATATGTGTGTGTATGTCTGTATAGTTTCCCTTAAATAGCTATCTCATGTTAGCCACTGCAATTTGTAAAATTGGTAATGAATGAGAAAGGAGGCCCAATGGTGTGAAGGAAAGAAAACCAATTTTGGAAAAGAGAACTGGGTTTGGATTTAAGCTCCATCATATCTGGTTTAATGTTATAGAATAAAGAATTTAATAATTCTATGTCCTTATCTGTAAAGTGGGGATATTACCATCTCCTTATAAGGTTGCTGTTATAACATCTAATAACTTATTAACGAGTTTGATACATGACATGATACATGGTAGATACTGAATAAATAGTAGCTTTTAACATAGGTATTAATGCTGAGCAGTTAAAAATGTGACAAGCAAAAAAACACATGCAATACCTTTGAATAAAATGTGAGGTGCCATGATTAAAAGTTGCGTTCATTTTAAAACACACAAAACCCTGTACAGCTTCAAAACATGTGTACCCCTGCAAAATTTGTCTTTAGTCCACCCATGTTTATCAAACCATCCTTCTCTCCCCAACATCCCCCATTTAATAAGATCATTCCTCTCCTGGACTAAATGTTAAAAGAGTATAATATAATTCTTATAATATAAATAAAATTTAAAAATAGAATAGGATAATATATTTTATTACCTTTATGATATACTAATCTGCTTTGATTATACATAAAATAGCTCAGTGTTATTGAGTCAATAATTATGTCCTCAGTCTCTGTAAAGTATGTAATACTTAGAACCAGTACTTAAAATAATCTTCATAAAGTTTACAAATTGTACCAAGTAAAAAAATACAATGTAGTTATTCCTTGTATACTCATTTAAACAAATATCTATTGCAGCTTTACTACCTTACGGGAATGCAAAAATGAACAATGACATGATCCTTGCCTTGTGACTTATAGTGTAGCAGAAGAATTAGTCATATATACAACTAATCATCATAAAATATAAAAAGTACATTAAAAATGAATAAAGAATTGTGGGAGCTCAAAGAATTATGGTAGCTAAATCTTCCAGGCTGAGGGTTGGTTCCTTGCAAGAGAAGTTACACATGAGGACATAGAGGAATTGAATAGATGGACAGGGAGAGATACGGGATAACAAACAGCATGAACAATTTGCCACATATGTCTGGACAGTTTCACTGTCTTGTCATGAATACATATGTGCTACATGAAAAGGGAAAAGTGG
Organism: Piliocolobus tephrosceles; assembly: GCF_002776525.5. NCBI lineage: Eukaryota > Metazoa > Chordata > Mammalia > Primates > Cercopithecidae > Piliocolobus > Piliocolobus tephrosceles. The sequence goes on along the minus strand of NC_045435.1, from coordinate 6,435,580 downwards.
CAGGTAATTCGTCTTTCTAAATGTTTATTTATCCTTTGCTAAGCGTAAAACAATGTTCAAAACAAGGAAAACAAGTGAGCACACTCATGATTAGAATCATACCTATGCCTCACTAACATTTATTCAAATGAACTATGTCCTTCCTCTGTCTTAATTCGAGTTATCGCTGTTCACTCTGAGGTGATAACATGTAAAACTTTGGTGAACACATGTGACTCTCACAGATTTATATTCTTAACCTAAATCTTTGCCGAATATTATTTCCAAATATTTACATCTATAAACAAGGCTGAGGCTCTTGTCGGAGTTAATAATGTCTTCTTTTTCTTTTTGTAGACAGAATAACATGAAAATATTAATAATGTATATTATAGAGACCAGAGCTAGGAATAAAAGACTAGGCCACACCCTAGGGCTGCTTGCTCGGATAGCCCAGTTCAACAAAACAGTAATACAGGCATTTGCCAGTTGCTTTTGCTTCCTTTAGGCTTTAGCTGTGTATATCCTCCTACAATAGTCCAGGAATTCATTCCTTTGTTACGACACTTACCTTCATGATTAAGCTTCTATGTTCCACAGATTCACTAAAATTTGTGCCCATTTCAAATATACTTGTGACTCCATCCTCACACAAATTCATCCAGTAATGATATTCCTCACGCCCAGGAAGTCGATCCCAAAAAGTCCTGAAGGCTTCCCAGACAGCTTCCTGACACACTAGAAAATAGAGAGGTGTATTTTACAAAAAGCTAACATGCGCTGGGGTTCTTACAATGATCATAGACTGATTCATACAGATTCCTTGAGACACTCAAGTGTCCTTTCTGGAGGGACCTAGGAATGATTCTCAGTCAAAGGCCTTCTGTATGTATGTCCAGTTTAAACTTTTCATTTCTGAAGAGAATTTATATTTCCCATTCCTTTCTCTTACAAAGGGAATTGATTCATCTCTTCATGAGCTGGAGTGTCTCCCCCATCTCTTAAAAAAATCCATATTTATACTTTACAAAAATGGAGCTGATATTGAGTATACTGTATTTAATCCAATTGTTTTCCTAATGGACACAGTGATTTTCAGTTTCCTTAATGTTCGCAGATGTTCTCTTAAAGTCTTAACTTCAAGAACCAGCTTTTTTGCTTTTCAGGATCACTGGGGAAGGAGACACTGACATTTATAAATGGCCTGGAGCTTTTTGGCTAAATGCAGTGACATAACCGCATTGCATCTACTTACTCAAAATGTCATCACATGTTTCTGATTTAAAAAAAAAAACAGGAGTATTCAAACTTTTTCTCAAAGCTTACAGGAAGCAGAAAGTACTACATAAAATCAAGTAGAAGATATCCACCTGAAATTATCACTCTCAAACTACTATATTTCATATCTGAGAACAGAAAATAATCGTCTTTTTTTATACATAAAAAACTTATGTCCACACAAAAACCTGCACACAAGTATTTATAAAGTCGCTTTATTCATAATTGCCAAAACTTGGGGGTGATGAAGATGTCTTTCAATAGGTGAAAGGATGAACAAACTGTGATATATCTAAAATATTACTCAATGATAAACAGAAGTGAACTTTCAAGGTGTAAAAGACATGGAGAAAACTTTAATGCACATTGCTAAGTAGAGGAAGCCAATCTGAAATGACTGCATACTGGTGATTCCAATATCATTCTGGAAAAGGCAAAACTATGGAGACAGTAAAAAGATCAGTGGTTTCCAGGGGCTGGCGGAGACAGGGAAGAACAGCAGATGTTTAGGGCAGTGAAAGTACTCCATATGATACTATAATGGTGGATACACGTCATTATACATTTGTCAAAACCCATAGAATGTACAACACAAAGAGTGAACCCTAATGTTAACTATGAACTTCTGTTAATGATAATGTGTCAATGTTGGCACATAAATTGTAACACATGTACCACAATAATATAAAACGTTAATAACAGGGAAAAGCGGTGGGGGAGTTGAGGGAATATATGGTAACTCTCTAAACACGCTGCTCAATTTTTCTGTAAACCTAAAACTACTCTAAGAAATATAGCCTATTAGGCCGGGCGCGGTGGCTCAAGCCTGTAATCCCAGCACTTTGGGAGGCGGAGGCGGGCGGATCACGAGGTCAGGAGATCGAGACCATCCTGGCTAACATGGTGAAACCCCATCTCTACTAAAAATACAAAAAACTAGCCGGGCGAGGTGGCGGCGCCTGTAGTCCCAGCTACTCGGGAGGCTGAGGTGAGAGAATGGCGTGAACCCAGGAGGCGGAGCTTGCAGTGAGCTGAGATCCGGCCACTGCACTCCAGCCTGGGCCACAGAGCTAGACTCCGTCTCAAAAAAAAAAAAAAAAAAAAAAGAAATATAGCCTATTAATTTAAGAACTATATATATATACACAAACATGCATACATACACATGAACTTTAAAATGATATTCAGGAGAAATATATTGCTGTATTAAAATAAAAACTAATCAATTTATTTGCTAAGTTATTCCAAAGCATCAAATCTGAAAGGCTGCTAAATAGTATCTCTGTGCATTTTGTATAGTACTGAGTGTGCTGCTGTTTTGTAACCATTTCAGAGGTGCAGGACTCTGTAGGTAACAGATAGATCAGGATGGAAGGGAAGAGGAGGAGAGTGATAAGAGAGAAAGTTAGATTTAACAGAGATAAAAAAGAAACTATTTTTCATAGCAAGAAGATTGAATACACATCAGACAGTATAGTGAGGTGGAGCCTCTGGATTCACACAGTCGGAAGATCTAAGTTCCTGCTCTAGCTTTCTAGTACACTAGTTTGATAACCATGGGTAACTTACCTAACTATTCAAAGCTTCAATGGACTCATCTCTCTTTTTTAACAGGATAAATAATTACTACCTTATTATCTTATCTGTGAAAGTATTTTACAAATTGCAAAGTGCAACATGCATATCATATGTTAGTATCAGGTTCAATTCTGATTGTCCAATAGTTACTTGATGGAAGAAGATAGTCCAAGCCAAAAAAATTCTTAAGCTTTAACAGATTATGAAATGTATGAGTATTGAAAGTTTCCCTGTCAATTGAGTTTTAGGGCTAAACTGAACCTTCTATTACAAACTTAATTTGCCTTTTATTGAACTAACTGTATCCTTATTATTGTTATTCAGAACTTTTGACCATACAGCAGACAGAAGAGTCCAGCAGGCACTGACTGAGGCAGAGCTGAACTATTTGTAGATCACTGTTTTTCATTTCTTCTTCGTAAAACTTCGAAATGAAAATTAAAGTAAATTCCAAAAGACAACACAAAGGTGAAAAGTCTGGGTCAGTAAAAACTAACAAAAAGTGAATGTCTATAATGTCTGGTTATGAAATGAAGTGATTCAGAGAAAGTATTTTAGAAGTTTGAAAAAATATCTACCCATAGGGAAAGAAAAAATAAATCTCAATGCCTTCTTCATACTATACACAAAAAATGATTTGAAATATTAGGGTTAATACTATGAAGTTTCTAAAATAAAACATAGAAGAGTATCTACATCACCTGAGGATAGACAAAGGTTTTATAGACAGTACACAGAAAGCAACAATTATGAAAGAAAAAATAATAAATTAGAATTCATCAAAACTAAAGTGTCTGATTATCAAAAGACACTGTTAATAAAAATGAGTAGACAAACCACATATCTGGCAGAAAATATTCAAAATACATTTATCTGACAAAGAATTAGTATTTAGGATACTGAAATAATTCCTACAACTCCCTAACAAAAAAAAAACAAACAACCTAATTTTTACAGTAGGTAAAAGGCTGGAATATATAATTCACAAAGAAAGAGATACAAATAGCCAATGAGTATGTGAAAAACTGTTCACCATCATTCATTTTTCAGAGAAATTCAAATTAAAGTATACACACACAAACCAGAATGACTGAAATTTTTACATGGAAAACACCAAAATTTGGCAAAAATGCAGAGCAACCAAAAGCCTCATTTTGGTAGGAATGTATAATAGTACAGCCACTTTGAAAATAAATGTTAGTTGTTTCTTATATAACAAAATATCACCAATCCTATTGTATTAGTTCATTCTCATGCTGCTATGAAGAAATGCTCAAGAATGGGTAATTTATAAAGGAAAGAGATTTAATTGACTCACAGTTCCACATAGGTGGGGAGGCCTCAGGAAACTTACAATCATGGTGGAAGGGAAGCAAACACATCCTTCTTCACATGGTAACAGGAGAAAGAAGTGTTGAGTGAAGTGGGGGAAAGCCCCTTATAAAGCTATCAGATCTTGTGAGAACTTGCTCACTATCAAGAGAATAGCATGTGGGAACCACTCCCATAATCTAATCATCTCCCACAAGGTCCTACCTCCAACAAATAAGGATTACAATTCGGATTAAAATTCAAGATAAGATTTTGGGTGGGGAACAGGCAAACTGTATCGTTCTGCCCTGGCCCCTCCCAAATGTCATATCCTTACATTTCAAAACACAACTATGCCTTTCCAACATCTCCCAAAGTCTTAATTCATTCCAGCATTAACCCAAAAGTCCAAGTTCAAAGTCTCATCTGAGACAAGGCAAGTCCCTTCCACCTATAAGGCTGTAAAATCAAAAGCAAGTTAGTTACTTCCTAGATATAATGGGGGTACAGACTTTGGGTAAATATACCATTGCAAATGGGAGAAATTGGCCAAAATTAAGTGAAATCTTAAAGCTCTAATATGATCTCTTTTGACTCCATGTCTCACATCCATGTCACACTGATGTAAGAGATGGACTCCCACAGTCTTGAGCAGCTCCACCCCTGTAGCTTTGCAGGGTACAGCCCCCCTCCTAGCTGCCTTCACAGGGTGGCATTGAGTGTCTATGGCTTTTCCAGGTGCCTGGTGCAAGCTGTTGGTTGATCTACTATTCTGGGATCTGGAGGACAGTGACCCTCTTCTCACAGCTCCACTAGTCAGTGCCCCAATGGGGACTCTGTATGGGGGCCCCGAGCCCACATTTCCCTTCCACACTGCCCTAGCAGATGTTCCCCACAAGAGCTCCATCCCTGCAAAAAACTTCTGCCTGGACATCCAGACATTTCCCTACATACTCTGAAATTTAGGTAAAGGTTCTCATACCTCAATTCTTGACTTCTGTGCACCTGCAGGCCCAACACGACATGTAAGCCGCCAAGGCCTGGGGCTTGCACCCTCTGAAGCAACAGCTTGAGCATTATGTTGGCCCCTTTTAGCTATGACTGGCGTGCAGGGCACCAACTCCAGAAACTGCATAAAGCAGCAGGCCTCTGGGCCTGTTATGAGAGGGGCTGCTATGAAGACCTCTGACATGCCCTGAAGACATTTTACCCATTGTCTTGGTGATTAACATTTGGCTTATCACAACTTACACAAATTTCTGCAATCAGCTTGAATTTCTCCTCAGAAAATGGGTTTTCTTTTCTATCGCATTGTCAGGTTGCAAATTTTCTGAACTTTTATGCTGTGCTTCCCTTTCAAACATAACTTTCAATTCCAAACCATATCCTTGTAAATATATAAATCTGAACGCTTTTAACAGCACCCAAGTCACCTCTTGAATGCTTTGCAGCTTAGAAATTTCTTCCACTAGATACCCTAAATTATCTCTCTCAAGTTCAAAATTCCACAGATCTCTAGGGCAGGGACAAAATGCCACCAGTCTCTTTGCTAAGACATAGTGAGTCACCTTTATTCCAGTTCCCACAAGATCCTCATCTCCATCTGAGACCTTCTTTCAGCCTGGACTTCATTGTCCATATCACTGTCAGCATTTTGGTCAAAACCATTCAACAAGTATCTAGGAAGTTCTGAACTTTCGCATATCTTCCTATCTTCTTCAGGGCCCTCCAAACTGTTCCTACCTTTGCCTGCTACCCAGTTCCAAAGTTGCTTCCACATTTTGGAGTATCTTTACAGCAATGCCCTACTACTTGGTACCAATTTGCTATATTAGTTCATTCTCATGCTGCTATGGAGAAATATCAAAGACTGAAGAATTTATAAAGGAAAGAGATTTAAATTATTCACAGTGCTGCATGGCTGGAGAGGCCTCAGGAAACTTACAATCATGGTGGAAGGGGGAGTAAACACATCCTTCTTCACATGGCATCAGGAAAGAGAAGTGCTGAGTGAAATGGGGGAAAGCCCCTTATTAAGGCACAGATCTCATGAGAACTCGCTCACTATCATGAGAACAGCATGGGGGAGCCACCCTCATGATCTAATCTCCCCCCACAAGGTCCCACCCACTACATATGGGGATTACAACTCAAGATGTGATTTTGAGTGGGGACACAGCCAAGCTATATCACCTATGATCCAGCAATTACCTCCTAGGTATTCCTTTTTTTTTTTTTTTGGAGATGGAGTCTTGCTCTGTTGCCCAGGTTGGAGTGCAGTGGCATCATCTTGGCTCACTGCAAGCTCTGCCTCCCAGGTTCACACCATTCTCCTGCTTCAGTCTCCCAAGTAGCTGGGACCACAGGCGCCCACCACCACGCCCAGCTAATTTTTTGTATTTTTGGTAGAGATGGGGTTTCACCATGTTAGCCAGGATGGTCTCAATCTCCTGACCTTGTGATCTACCTGTTTTGGCCTCCCAAAGTACTGGGATTACAGGCGTGAGCCACCATGCCTGGCCCCTCGTAGGTATTACTTTAAGACATCTGTAAGCTTATATCCACAGAAAGACTTGTGTTCAATGCCAGAGCATCTTTATTCACAATAACTTAAAAATGAAAACAACCCAAGTATCCATCAATAGAAAAATAAATAAACAAATGGCCATATAATGGAATCAAAAGGAAATTACCAGTTCATGCAACAACATGGATGAATCTCAAAGGGCTGAGTGAAAGAAGCACATACACAAAAGAGCACATACTATTCGATTTATATAAAGTCCTAGGAAGGTGAAAATAATCTGTGAGTTAAAAAATGGTTCGAAGAGTGGTCACATACTAGAATGGGAATTATCTGGGAAGGAGTATAAGAGAACTTTTTGGGGTGATAATATCCTAAAACAAGAGAGGCTGGGGTTAATGTGTATTAGTCAAAAGTCATCAAGTGGTACGTATGAGATTATTGCATTTCACTGTGTAAATTTCACCTTTAAGAAAGTAAACAAATATTGAGTTCTAGTTAATGATACTCATACTGAAATATCTAGACGAAATTGTATTGATGTCTTCAACTTATGAAATACATCTAAAAAATCAGATGGTTAAGCCAGGCATGTTGGTTCACATCTGTAATCCGAGCACTTTGGGAGGCCAAAGTAGGCAGATCACTTGAGCCCAGGAGTTCAAGATCAGCCTGGGCAATGATATCTTGTCTCTACAAAAATTAAAAAAAAATTAGCTGGGCATGGTGGCATGTGCCTATAGTTCAGCTCAGAAAGGAGAAACCTAGATAGGACACGTAGGCAGAAAAGAGAAGAGCAAAATCAGCATGACCTCCAGGCAAAGAGGTACTAAGGAAGGTAAAATTCCATCACTGACAAATACTGCATACTTCACTACTTGGCCTATAACTAAACAGTTCAGAATTCCTATCCTTGTCAAATAAGGATATTATAGCCTTTAGTAACTTCTGAAGAGAGCTTTCTATTTTGAGAAGATAACTAATGTACTCAGCTACTCAGGAGGCTGAGGTGGGAAGATCATCTGAACCCAGGGAGATCGAGTATGCAGTGAGGTGTAATCACACCACTGCACTTTAGCCTGGGTGACAAAGTGAGACCCTGTCTCAAAAAAAAAAAAAAAAAAGATGGTTAGAGAGATAGACACATAATAAAGCAAATATAAAAAAAGTTAACTGTAGAACTAAGCCTTGAGAATATGAATGTTTATGACATAATTCTTTCACTTTTCTGTTTAAAATGTTTTTATAAAATCTTAGAAAAATATTATTGTGTGCCGAAGAAATGTAGTTGGAAGGAATATGGGAGAGCATCCAGAAGTGATATAAATCACCAGGCTTCATAGCAGACCTCCCCTTGACCTCACTCCTAGTTTCACAGAATAGCATAAGCTGTCTCCTATAAATTATACTTTGGGCAATGTTTCCCCACCTCCTATAAAAAGCTCTCTCAGTAGTTCAATGCTTTGTCTAAAAAACTCCATAGAAATTCATTCTTCTAAGTTAAATTTAACCCTTTTATACCTTGTAGTCTATTAAAAGTCAATTACCAAAGTCCCATTTCCAGCATGAAGAGTGAGGAGCTACATAGATCCATTCCCCCAGAGAAACGGACAAACATCATTTTGAAAACAATCATTTAAAAGCTCTGGAAATGGTCCTAGGGGCATATGACAAATGAAGAAATATTTGGTCAGGAAAATCTACTACAACTAGGTAAAAAAAAAAAAAAAAAAAAAAAAAGTGAAAATCAGTGGTTCTAACCAGGGCAATTAGGCAAGAAAAGGAAATAAAAGGCAGTCAAACTGGAAAAGAAGTAAAACTACATCTGTCTGCAGATAACATGAGCTTGCATCTAGGAAAGCCTAACCTAACCTAAGCAATACACTTTAAAACTATTTGAACTAATAAACAAGTTCAGCAGGGTTGCAGGATACAAAACTGATATACAAAAATCAGTTGTATGCCTATATGATAGCAATGAACAAACCAAAAATGAACATAAGAAAACAAGTGCATATGCAAAAGCATCAAAAAGATTAAAATGCTGAGGAATAAACGTAAGTCTCCAAAAATGCAAACCATACTCTGAGAACCAAAAAATTATTTTAAAAAATAAAGACCTAAATAAATATAAAAACTTCCCATATTTATAGACTGGAATATTTAACACTGTTGAGATGGCATTATCTCCAAACTGATTTACACATTCAATGCAATTTTATCAGAATACATGCTGACTTCTCTGTAGAAATGACAACCTTACTATAAAATTTATGTCGAATTGCAAGGGACCTAGAATAGCCAAAGTAATTTTTAAAAACAACAAAGATGATGAACTCATGCCTAATTTCAAATCATACTACAAAGCAAAGACTACAGAACTGGCACATGAATAGACATATAAATCAGTGGAACACAATTGAGAGTCCAGAAATAAATCATGCGTCATGGTCAAGTGATTTTCAGCAAGAGTGCTAATATCACTCAGTGGAAAAGAATAGCCTTTTCGACAAACACTGCTGGGAGAACTGGATAGCCACATGCAAAATAATACATTTAGATCCTTACATCATATACAAAAAAAATCAACTCAAAGTAGATGTAAAACTTAAATGTACACACCAAAACTATAAAACTCTTAGAAAGAAATACAGAAATAAATCTTTATGACCTCAGGTTCAGCAACAGATTCTTAGTCATGACACCAAAGGCTCAAAAAAATATATAAATTGGACTTCGTCAAAATAAAAAACTTTTGTGCATGAAAGATACCATCAAGAAAGTGAAAAACAACCCACCGAATGGGATAAAATATTTTCAAATCACTTACCTGATAAGGGATTTATAGCCAGCATAAATAAATTACAGCTCAATAATAAAAAGACAAATAACATAATTTAAAAATGGGCAAAGATCTGAACAGACATTTTTCAAAGAAAGATATACAAATGAGCAATAAGCATAAGAAAAGTTGAATGTTATTAATCATTAAGGAAATGTAAATCAAAATCACAGTGAAACATCACTTCAAACCTATGAGAATGGTTATAATTTTTTTTTAAAAAATGGCAAACAGTGCTGGCAAAGATGTGAATAAATCAGAACCCCCATACACTGTTGGTGGGATATAACACAGTACAGTCACTTTGGAAATTAGTTTGGCAGTTCCTCATGTAGTTATAGAGTTACTGTATGACCCAGAAATTCTACTCCTAGATATATACCTAACAGAAATGCAAACAACCCAAATTGACTGACAAATGTGATCTATCCATACACTAAAATATTACTGGACCATAAAAAGGAATAAAGTGCTGATACATGTACAACGTGGATGAACTTTGAAAATAATATACAAAGTGAAAGAAGCCAGTCACAAAAGACCATATATTATATGATCTTATTTTATGATATATCCAGAATATACAATTCTGTAAAGACAGAAAGTAGATTAGCAGTTACTTAGGCCTGGGAAGAAGGGGAAGGGAGATAAAAGGATAAAAGGATGATAGCTAAAGGGTTATGTGTTTCTTTTTGAGGTGACAAAAATGTTCTTAAACTGACTGTGGTGATTTGGTATATCTGTGAATATACTAAAAAGTCACTTAATTTTGTAGTATGAATGGGTAAATTGTATAATATATGAATTACATCCCAGTAAAAGCTGTAAAAAATGCAATTCCCTCTGGAAAGGGAATGCATCCTTAATTAATCCAATGGCTTTTCAATTGGGAGCTATCTGACAAGAAGGTTCAACTAATCAACTTGGAATAACAGGATTCAGAATGGTTACATTTTTGGAAGCATTTGCACAGCTCAGAAAGGAGAAACCTAGATAGGACACGTAGGCAGAAAAGAGAAGAGCAAAATCAGCATGACCTCCAGGCAAAGAGGTACTAAGGAAGGTAAAATTCCATCACTGACAAATACTGCATACTTCACTACTTGGCCTATAACTAAACAGTTCAGAATTCCTATCCTTGTCAAATAAGGATATTATAGCCTTTAGTAACTTCTGAAGAGAGCTTTCTATTTTGAGAAGATAACTAATGTACAAATGGCCACTCTTCTGGCAGAAATAACCTGCCCTGGAAACTAGTAGTGGAAGGGAAATTGTTATAATATTCTGAAGAAGAAAATGCCGGCATTTAACCTGTCTTTAATCCTTCTACTAGATCTCCAGCTGTGTCTTATCTAAAACATAGGTATCCGGAAATCCAGTATGGAATTATCTTTTTTTTAAAGTGTAATGTATTTTCCTTTCAGAATTGTGGAGCCCAAAGCACATGGAATAGTCCATTCTGGTGCAACAAGGCAAGAAAAAGAAATATAAGGCATAGAAATTGTTAGGTAGTATAACTATATTTGCAGATAAAATAATTATCTATGTAGAAAGCCCTATGGAATATACTGAAAAAAGCTACTAGAACTGGTAAGTGAGTTCAGCAAAGCTGCAGGATAAAAGGCCAATATACAAAAATCAGTTGTATCTCTATAAACTAGCAAGGCATTATCAGAAATTATACTTTTAAAAATATCACTAACAATAGCATGAAAAACTGTGAAGTCTTTATAAACAAATCTGATAAAAGATATGCAAGATCCATACACTAAACAAAACATTGGTTATATGTTCCTTCCATTCAATCAATAACATTGTCATTTATTTGGGATCTACAATGGCCCTAGAACTCTTGGCCAAATTCACTAAAATGGTTAAATATATTTTATATTATTATTATTCCCATTTCAAAGGTGAAGAAACTAAGATTTTAACAAATTGAATAATATTTCTAAAAACAAAGAGCCAATAAACCTGTATCTCAGACTCAAGATTTGCATAGCCCCGTGGCTCAAATATTGCATGGGACATACGTACACTGAAAAGATTAGTTGTTGTCTATTTGAAATTGAAATTTAACTGGGTGCCCTGCATTTTTATTTGCTAAATCTGGTAACTTTATGTATCAGTCAAGTATGGGCTGTGGATGGCCTCACTCCTTAGGACTCTAAACTTGCATAGTAAGTTTTAAACAAATGAAACTATACCCAGCGTTTGGGTCCTGAGACCTTCCATAGGCTGTTTCCCAATCTGATTCACTGGAAAAGGCCAACTCATTCTTCAAAATCCAGGTCAACTAACTTCTTTCACCCCAGGCATGGATGGCCATTCCCACTTGTGTCCTTCCCACATATACACTTTGTACATACCTTTACTATTGCACACTCTACAGTGTTTTAATTATTGTGGTTAATACTATACCTGGTAGAATCAGTATAAATAAGGTTTCATGTGTAAATTAACAAGTGAATAAATGAATGAATAAAAATCAGAAAACATTCCTGAAAGAAACTGAAGATGACCTAAATAAATGGAGGGATATATCATGTTCATAGATCAGAAGACTCAATACAGGTTGAACATCCCTAATCCAAAAATCCAAAATGCTCCAAAATATGAAATTTTTGAGCGCTAGCATGATACTACAAGTAGCGAATTCCACACCTGACCTCTTTTGATGGGTGATAGTCAAAATGCAGGTACACTAGACAGTTTATTCAGAGTACCCAAGGGAAAGAAAAGACTCTCCCAGTTCCCTTCAGCTGTGTTATATCTTTTCTGCCCATGTCCAGGTTACTCCACCAAGTATACCCACAAAGGGCCATAAAATGGCACCCATGCAGCCCAGACACATGAACAACAGTAATAAATAAAGTATGTTGTACAAGAACCTTCAAACAAAACACAGACTTGTAGAGAGAAACTAGAAGCCTTCCATTATTTGTTGTTACTGTTGTTTAACAGCTGAGGCAGGTATTCTGGTGATGCCACTGTTCTGCTTAGTTACCTTGAACACATTCTTCTTCACTGTATTAACAGTACAGCATACTTTTTACTGTGAAGTGCTAATATGTAAATAAGTATAAGAAAATGATTGCTTGTTTGTAGCATGTAAATTCAGAGTCAGGAATGATGATGATGCCAAATAGCTACAGATTGTCCACATGAGTGCCTGAAATAGTGACACCTTTGCTTTCTGATCGTTAAGTGTACAAAAACTTACTTTGTGCACAAAATTATCAAAAATATTGTATAAAATTACTTCAGATAAGTGTATAAGGTGTATATGAAACATAAATGAATTCTGTGTATAGATTTCAGTCTCATTCTCAAGATATCTCATGTCTATGCAAATATTCACAAATCCAAGAAAATATGAAACCCACAACACTTCTGGTCCCAAGCATTTTGGATGAGAAATAGTCAATCTGTATTGTTAAGATGGCAATTCTCCCCAAATTGATCTATAGAATGAAACACAAACCCAATCAAAATTTCAGGAGCCCTTTTGTAAAACTTGGTAAGCTGATTCTAATATTTATATGGAATATAAAAGACTGCATAACCAAACAAATTTGAAAAAAGAACAGAGGTTGGAGGACTTACACTATCTGATTCAAGACCTATAATAAAGCTTACAGTAAATAACACACTATGGTGTTGGCATAAAAATAGACAAATAAGTGAAACAGAATGAAGAGTACAGAAATGGATCCACTGTATATGAACACTGATTTTCAACAAAGGTGCAAAGGCATGAAAGGATAATCTTTTTTAACAAATGGTATTGGAACAATTAGCTCTGCATATTCAAAATATTAACTTTGATCCATATGTCATAATCAAAAATTAAAGCAGATCACAGATCTACATCTAGAACCTAAAAACTGTAAAAATTCTACAGGAAAAGACTGAGAAAGAAAACACTTTGTGATCTTGGGTTATGCAAACTAAGATCAAAAACTAAAAGGATGCTCCCCCCAAAAGCCTGATAAATTTGACTTTATCAAGTGTTAAAACTTCTGCTCCTTAAAAGACATCATTAAGAAAATAGAAAAGGCAAGCTACAGATGGCGAGAAAAACATATGCAAAGTATATGTTTGACAAAGAACTTATAATTAGAACACATTAAGAACTATTACAACTCAATAATAGACAAGCAACCCATTTTTTAATGGGCAAAATATTCAAATAGACTCCTCATTAAAAAAAATCTATAAATGACAAATAATTATGCTAAAAATGTGCTCAAAACTGTTAGTCATAAGTGGTTAAGAAAATGCAAATTAAAACCACAATAAGATATACATCCACTACAATGGCTAAAGTTAAAAAGACCAACTATACCAAGTGTTGTGAGGATGTAAGGAAAATGGGATCCTGCTGCACTGTTGGTGACAGTCATATTGGAAAACATGGCAATTTACTGGAAAGTTAAACATATACCTATCATGTGACCCAGACGTTCCACTATTATTACTCAATAGAAATGAAAATATGTTCGCAGAAAAACTTGTACCCAAATGATCATAATTTCTTTCCTTGTAATCAGTAATAACTAAAAATAACCCAAATATCCCATATTGTGGTATATCCATAATATAGAATGCTACCCAACAATAAAAGCTAACAAACTATTGATACACAAAAAACATGTATAAATTTCCAAATAATTACACTGAGTAAAAGAAACCAGACCAAAAAAAGAGTACATACCAAAAAGTATATATATATATATATATATATAGAAAATGCAAACTAATACATAGTGATAGAAAGCAAATTCATGGTTGCCTCAGTATTGGGGTAAGGAGAGGCAGTGAGGGAGGTGGGCATTATAAATGGTCATAAAGAAACGTTTAAGAGTGATTGATAGGTTTATTATCTTAACTATAAGATGGTTTTAAGGGTAAATTTGTCAAAACTAATGAAATAGTATACTTTAAATATATGCGGGCTATATTCCATTAAAATATACCTCAATAAAGCTATATTTTAAAAAGTCCAACAACGAATTTTTTTTTAAAAAAAGAGAGGGGCATCCTAGTATGCTGTTTAATTTTACAAAACATTAGGTTAAATACAGTTGTGTCTTCCTTAGAAACACTTCTCAAATTTGTTACAAAAACTAACAATTGATACCAAACTCTGTATGAAGGAAAATTGAGCAAACTATTAGACTGAATTGGCTTGGGAGAAAGAGCTAAGATCCTTAGATGGACATTGAATAACTCCCTCCCTCTAAATTGCAAGCATTTGGTGTTAAGGGCATAATACAATTATCTCTTCAAAATCAAGCAAGACCTATGTTGAAATACTCATTTATCTCAAATTTTAAAAACATAACAAATGAAATATTTATTCTCTACCATGACCAGTAACAGCTCTCTCAGCTATAATCTTGATGTCATGTGCCAACCATCTTAGCTGTATGAGATCCCTTTTCAAGGATCCTATTCATAGCATCTGTATTTTAAAATCAATTATTCTAGGAATGCTTTATCTTCATTTTTGTCAGCTCCTTTTTCAACAGTATCTCTTGAATTTATAAAAACAAGAGCAAGTCAATCAAAAGGTATGACCAAATCCCTTACATGATTGGTTGTTTCCTCTTCACTATTTAATCAGTTCCCAAAATACCAAGATATTTTTATTTTAAAATAATATAAAGTACAGTGAGACCCCATGTCTACTAAAAATACAAACAAACAAACAAAAAACACCTAGGCATGGTGGCATGTGCCTGTAATCCCAGCTACTCGGGAGGCTGAGGCAGGAGAATCACTTGAACCCAGGAAGTGGAGGATGCAGTGAGCCAAGATCATGCCACTGCACTCCAGCCTGGACGACAGAATGAGAGTCTGTTCCAAAAAATAGTAACAATAAATAATAATAATAATAATATAAAGTAAAAATCCAGGTGGTAGAAATCAAATATTGATAAATTAACTGTCATTCTCATTCACCTTCAGTTCCTTTATTCTCTTCCCACTGTCTTTGGAATTTTCCATTTCTGGCATATGGCCTATATTCAAAATGCCAGGTCTATGGATCTCCATTTAAAAAGCAAAAGGAAAGCTTATTGCACAGTAATGTTTGATAGCTCCCAAATACAATCAAGAAATAGAAATACACTCATAAAAAAGAGCTGCCAATATAATACATTGTACTACTTTAACAAACAAAAATATCAAATATATAAATATGTGTAATAGCTGGTATTATATTAAATTTTTATTGTGTTTTTAAAACTTTGATGAGAAGGGAAGAAGGGAAGGACAGGAAGAGGAAAATAAAGAAGATAAAGTAGCAGCTCAGACAGAAGGTTTATATAATCCAGTGCCTGGAAAATTCAGGCTCAATGAACATTCGTTGAATGAATTAATGAATAAATGCATGAATTTAAAAGCCTAATTTTACAATCACTTCATCATCTATCTCCACCTTGTTTACTAACATCACATCCATATTATGGCTTTTTATTGGTTCTTGAGCAGTAAAAAGCAAAGTCTGGGAATCCTTCAAATGTCTAAGGGACATACTAAGATCAATTAAGCAATGTTAGTAAATAAATGAGAAACAGAATTGACTTACATAAAAAGTATGAGATCAAGAATACTGTTTAATTAAAGACAAAATAAAATGTGAGTTTCAGAAATGCCATCACTTTAGATGTAAAAAGTTTTATGTGTACCAACTAGAGAGAAACCTGTGTGAATCTGTAGAATATTTACACTATAAAATATAGAAACTGATTATATTTGTATATATAATAACTATCAATAAATAGGCAAGCATGTGAGTATACTTTGGTAGAGCTATTTTGTGGGTATACTTAGGCATTTACTGTAATGAAGAAGTAAAAATTAAAATTAATGTAGTCCAAAACATAAACTGGTATTTTTGAAGTGCTTAAAAAGATTTAAGACATTTCCTTTCTGAATATGTTATTGAAATTAATGAAAGACATCTTATTGTGACTGCCCTCATGTGAAAAAAGTTTCTTACATAATGCACCAAAAGCTACAAACTCAAATAATGAATGTTCTTCCTTTGGTTAAGTGCATGTCACTATTAAATGATATTATTGCCTTAGCTGGAGGGCACTGGAAAAAAACATACCTCCTCTCTTAATGTAAACTGTTCTCTGAAGTTACATTAGCACTATATTCTTAGCAGTAGAAAGGTAGTTTTGGCTCAGTCCTGTCTGAATTATCATAAACTTTAATTTACAATGTTACCTAACAAATGATTAAACTATGTTTGAATTTCATTATGGAGCTGAAGGATTTGGATGTTTGCTTACCTCGGACTTTAAAATACTTCACATGATTTGCCACAGCCTCTGTAACACTTTCATCTGGGCAGATTTTTACTCCATTAGGAAACAGAATAGATCTCCGCCTTCTGAGTAACCACTGTCTTTCAGTTTCTCTGAGGTCCAGAGGCTGTTTCTTTTTGGTAGCTAGAGAAAGGTCTGTTGATTCTTCAGGCAGGAGAAAAGAAACTGCACTCTTGGGTTCTTGGATCTCCTCTAAAGATAAGTAGGTTTGTGCTACAGAATGAAAGTATAGTCAAGTCTTCTGATAATGAAGATACAGTACAAAAGGTAACAACTAAAGAAAAACTGATGCTTGTGCTACATTAAGATATAGAAGCCAATGCCCAAATCATAGGCAGGCAGGCAGGCATATCTAAGGAAAAGAGGAGTGAAGCATTCAATCTTTTTCCATTTAACTCCCACTCCTTTCATTCAAGATTGTTATCAAAATCAAGTAAATATACATCGAATTTCAACAAAATAAAAAAAGGTCTAAATCAGAAATTACTAATGAGGAGGGAAAACCAAAATTATTGGAGATATTTTAAAATGGTTTAAATGAAGCAATATCAAAGATTAATAAAGTAGTATTTGATTCAATTTCTTGCAGCAATCACATCAAACAATGTTATTTTTGAAGAGCATATACTACAGACATGGAAAGATAAAAACAAATGCAGATTTTTAAATACCTGTTAATGATGGAAAGTCTCCTATCAGGACAAATATCAAAATACCCAGAGAAATCTTCCCAAAAAGAGGAAACATAATCATTTGGGCCAAAACCAAAGGAATGAGGAGAGGACAAAATCCTTAACTGAGCGTCCAAATCCTTGAAACTTCCAATAACAAAGAGTTATAGGAAAGACCTAACATTTAAAAGTCTATATTTGAGAATGAACAACCACTTCAAAACCATTATAAATTAGCGTAAAGAAAAATGGTTGTCCTTTCAAAGTAGCTCTCTCTTCTGAAATAACCAGCATGCTATAAAAGCTGGTGAGATAAGCTAATTAGAACAGATGGAGAGAAACAATTTCTTTATTCTAATCTAGCTAAGCTCTTTACTAACACTCTCCTTGCCTTTAACAAGCAGTCCACTAAGAATAATGTTTCACATACAATTACTGATTTTTCCACCTTTTCTGAATCTATTAGTTGAACCTGATAGATTCACATTTTCTGGGTTTTCCTAGGGACTAAGATGTATAAGCATAGAATGTCCAGACTGACTATACCTACCTACTTCAATACAGAGCTACATACAAATTTAGTTTTTGTATTGAAAGTACTCTCTTGCAAATTTCCTTCCTTGATAGAAAAATCACTTACTTTGTCTCCTTCCCTTCCTATAAAATGGAATAGAAATAGTAAACTCATGGTAGAGGTAATATGAGGATTAAATTAACTAATTAACTAATTTGATCTTCACATTTCTTAGAATAGTGCCCAGAACATACTAAGCACTTAATATAAATGATAGCTGTGCGATAACTTTGCTGTTTAATTTGCCATTAATTGTGAGACCCAGTGTGTTTATCTATATGAGGAACTCTTAACCAAGAAAAGATTTTCTTTGCAGATGAAATTCTCTATATTAGAACAGTTTTTTAAATCAAACCTACTAGAAAGCAATTCATCAGAATATCTGTGGAAGCTAGGATTTACTATCAAATAGCAATGAGATTATATTTCATGTTATCTCTGGGAAAATCCTCTAAAAAAAAGCATATTGTAAAGATCTAAACCACATTTCTCTTGAGAATCCTTGACTAATTGTGTTAGCTAAGTCACCCTCAATGTTATTTTACGCTTTAGGAAAAGCTCAAGTATATTTTTTCAATACAGCCTCAAATAAACCACATTTTCAGCCTTTATAAAAGCTAACAAACATAAATGACCATTAAATACATGTGCATAGTTGCATTTGCAAAATACTGGTAAGTTTATAAGAAACTTATTTGCCAAATTTATTGTATGGTATGAGAAAAAAATCCAAAAATTTTATTAGCTAAGTCAGAGTTTAATCTTAAGAAAAGCTTCATACTGACAATTCAGAACAAGGGACAACTCTTAGGTAACAAATATTAGTTGGAAATTATTCTTTTTGACGGCCTTGACCAAAAAGTTAAAAAAAACTGAGAATCATAGTAATCTAGAAAGATTCCTGTATTTAGACTGAGAAAACCTGGGCTCAAATCCTGGTTTTATCACTTACTATTTGATTTTGGTAAATAACCTAAGCTCTTCGAGCCAGTTTACTCACCAAAGAAATTACATGTGATAATCTCTACCTGTATTACAGGGTCATTGTTAAGAATTAAGAGATATGAAAGTTCTCTGTAAACTTTTGTATTTGTATTACTAGTAAACTTTGTAAACAGTAATTGTTTTGTATTACAAGTGTTCACAAAGTCCAAGGATGTTTCAAGCTTTGAAATTCTATTTTGTTCAAGCTCCAAAATAAATTTTCCATTAACATATTTCAAATAATTCTAGGCCGGGCGCGGTGGCTCAAGCCTGTCATCTCAGCACTTTGGGAGGCCAAGACAGGCGGATCACGAGGTCAGGAGATCGAGACCATCCTGGCTAACACGGTGAAACCCCGTGTCTACTAAAAAATACAAAAAACTAGCCGGGCGAGGTGGCGGGCGCATGTAGTCCCAGCTGCTCGGGAGGCTGAGGCAGGAGAATGGCGTAAACCCGGGAGACGGAGCTTGTAGTGAGCTGAGATCCGGCCACTGTACTCCAGCCTGGGTCACAGAGCGAGACTCCGTCTCAAAAAAAAAAAAAAAAAAAAAAAAAAA
>NC_045435.1:6287845-6415839 GCF_002776525.5 Piliocolobus tephrosceles | reverse complement strand
AAAAAAAAAAAAAAAAAAAAAAAAAAAAAAAAAACTTCTAAAACATGTATTATTATGTTTTATAAAATTTAGTTGGTATAATTGTAGTTCAAAAAAAGAAGTATAAGAAATTAGATGGGTTCATTTGTTTCTAAATATAATCATTTTACAAATTCAATTTAACTTGACATTTATTTGTAACTTTTAACTGCATCATTCTTAGAATAACTGTATCTATGATACAAAGCAGGTGATGCCCGCTATAAGTTTGTGTCATAGGAATCCAAAAGCAAGAGTAACTCCAACTAGAAAAAGAAAGGGGGTGGGGGGGAAGCAAGGGGTGGGTATTTCAGCTGCGCCTTGAAGGGCCTACTTGGCATTTCAGTATTTCAGTGGGCAGAACTAAGGATTGTTAGTGGGAAGAACTGAGAGTTAGGAAAGAAATCCCTGGTAGTGATCAATAAGGTGGAAAAGTACACTGTTTTATAAAGAAAATAGGAAGATATTTGCTAGAGCAGGATAAGAGCATACAGCAAATAGATTGGGAATGAAGGCTGAACAGTTGAGATTGATTATAGAATATCTTCAAAGTTTTAGCAACAATTTTGGATTTTTTTCCTGCAGATGAAACAGATTCTCTCTCTAATGTTTAATTACTCAAAAAAATATATTCGTTGAGCTTTTATTTAAGGACATTCTTTTTAGGAAATATTTCGGCCGGGCGCGGTGGCTCAAGCCTGTAATCCCAGCACTTTGGGAGGCCAAGATGGGCGGATCACAAGGTCAGGAGATCGAGACCATCCTGGCTAACATGGTGAAACCCCGTCTCTACTAAAAAATACAAAAAACTAGCTGGGCGAGGTGGCGGACGCCTGTAGTCCCAGCTACTCGGGAGGCTGAGGCAGGAGAATGGCATAAACCCGGGAGGCGGAGCTTGCAGTGAGCTGAGATCAGGCCACTGCACTCCAGCCCAGGCAACAGAGCGAGACTCTGTCTCAAAAAAACAAAAAAAAGAAATATTTCAAAATCTCATAGGATGGTCCTTGAACCTTTTATGCTTCAAGAAATCATAAGCATATGAGAAACTAAACATAAAACTCTGTGCTTTAGAAACAACAGATTCCTTCATCTAAACTTAATTACAAATCAGTCAAGGATCATCACTGACTCAACAAAATTTTCTGAGTGTTTACTCTATGCTACTAAGATACTTAATGCCAGAAATGGAAAAATGCTTCCAGTCTCTGAGGAGCTTACAGTCTAAGGAGAAAAACGTATATACAAATAATGTAAAACAGTAATTAGAGAAGTATATACGAATTGCTACAGGGGAGCAGGAGGGGGAATGAATTGTTTCAGTAGGTGTAGGGGTGGTAACATTTAAGTTCAATTTTGAAAAAATAAAGTTCACAAGAAGTGGTGAAAAGGTATGGAGGTACAATGTCACAACCCCCACTCCACACAAGCATCTGTAGTCTTGGGTTCAAAGTGACATTCACACTCATGGGACAACAGTCCAAAACGTGGCTCCAGGCTTATTTGTAGAGAAACACAGCACAGGAAACAGTGTTATAATAATAATTTCAAGTAAAGTACATCTTCATCTGGAGTCTTTATAGAAGCCCTGACTCTGATTTTTCCAGCCCCCAAGAACAACGCACTAAGTTGTAACAGAAGAGACTATCTGGGTGGGAGCAGGCCACAGCAGCAGACAGAAGCCTCATACACACTGCACTGTGCCTCTTTAACAACGCATGGGCTAAGTTTCCAAATTTCCACAGGGACAAGCTGAATTACAAGAGACTGCAGAGGGAAGTACCTAAATGCATGAACGAATAATTTTATACAACTGCAAAAGTAGAGGACAATGGTAAGATGAGAATAGGATATAGGCTGGAACAAGATTAAGGATGGGTTCCATATGCCACGTCTAAACCTATTTTTCCTCTTGGCATAAAGTAAGTTGATTTCAAGAGGTATTAAACTTTTTTAAAGTCCTAATTAGGTGATTGGATATGATTTAAATAACTTTTTTTTTTTGAGACGGAGTCTCGCTCTGTCGCCCAGGGATCTCCTCATTCTTTTGGGGTGCAGTGGCACGATATTGGCTTACCGCAAGCTCCGCCTCCCGGGTTCATGCCATTCTCCTGCCTCAGCCTCCCTAGTAGAGCTGTGAATTTAAAATAATATTATCTTCTCTAGGAAGGCTTGCTTTGTTCACTAACAGCCCTCTCCCTGCCTCTCTACCACCTCACTAACACACACACACACACACACATACACACACACACACACACCTCTAGGCTGAGCTCCCTCCTGCATTCCCAAAGCAACTCTATGGTTGTTCTTAACAGAAAATATTTAAAATGTTCACATGTCCATAAATGACTCAGGAACAAAAGCTATCATTCACTTTTTTGTGCCTAGCAAAATGCCTGCTAGTAGTAGATGCTAAAACAATTTCCCTGAACTGAAATGACACTCAAATAAACTATATGCTTATTAAACTATGAAGAAAAATTAATATAAGCATCAATTTCACGATATACACAGAGCAGCATACAACTGGAAATTTATTTCTAACAGTAACTCATGTTTCTTAAGGAAAAAAATTACACCTCAATTTAATTAATTGGAAATATGTTTAATATAAAACACTGATATCCTCAAAACATTATTTGCACATTAATTTAGGAAAATGAATTTTAAACAATCTTCAAAACATGATAAAGGACAGTGGTATCTTTGAAAAACATACAAACAAAAACGTTAAGAAATCACAAGATGACTTATAGACTTGCTTTCCCAAAATTAGATGTACAAAACAATAGTCACCTTTAAAAGTACCCCCCAACACACACAAATTGGGAATGAAATATGTAATTATAGCCATCTTTATATGAAATATCCAAAAGACAAATATCTTTAATAATATAAAGATAGTGACAAAATCAAAAGCTAAGAATACTGAGGCTTAACTGACAACCTCAATTCATATGATTTTGAAATAAAATGTTCAGACTTTCTAGCTTTATCTTAAATTGCCTTTGCTTCACTGCTTACAGTTATAATGTAAATCTAAGAGATGCTTAAAACAGATTAAAATAATATTTTTAAAAAACATTTTTCTTATCTGAGAAAATACAATATAATCATATCTCCCTCAAAATACTCCTGATAACATTAGAAAGTTCTGAAGTGCTTAATCATACACAATGCCACCATTATCACATGAATTCAGAACTGTTACCTGAATATTTAATAAAAAATTAAGTTCCATGAGGATCATAAGTCTCTAAAAGCTACAATTTAAAAATATAAAAGCAGTAAGAGCAATCTGGCTTTGCAAATGAATACTGGGTAAATTGAGCTATAAAATTATATATTTAATTCTAACCATTAATAAATAGGACTGAAGGTTTTCTTTGTTAAAGTTATGAGGACACCAATTTTATCTTCTATATTACAGAAACTATACATAAATTCCGTGATAATGTAAGAGTGAATATTTATATAGCAGTACCTCAAGTTGAGCTACATGGATAATTTTTAAAAAACTATTTTGCACAGGTAAAATTTTTTGTTTCAGATTTTACCCTGAACAAATGAACTAAATTATAGGATGCTCACATATGACATCAAAAGAAATGAAAAAAAAAATAGAGCAGAGTAATCGCATTTAGCAATTGAAAATAATAAGCTGCACTTTAAAAGAGCGAATTTTTATAATCTTCCTAACATTAAGAATGTCTTTTTGTTACATACAGAAGGGATGCCATAAATGGCATTTTCTGAAGCCTTGATACTAAATTCTTTTTTAAAAAATACACAGTATTCATACTGCATGCTTGAGCTGCAAAGAATAGAATTACAATATGATGTGACTTGCCAACAAATTTGACAAGCACTGGGGCTGGCACCAGGGAGGCTTTAACTCCCCTCAACACCCAGTCATGTGGAAGTACAGATCACATAAGTTTTATTATCTACAAAACATTCCCATATTACATATGCTATTGCATAATCCAAGCATATTTACTCAGAAAAATATGAAATATTTATAAAATTTTAATTTATATCTAATAAGTTTATCTTTATCACCCCCATTCCCACTTCATTTATAAGATCCCAACAATTCTAATAATATATCCTATGTATTTTAAATAATGTTCCAATGACTTATTATAAAACTACTGCAAGTTATTTTCTTCTCTGTGAGCTGGCTAACACAAATGCTGGTAAGAGGCTTTCCAGTAATCTTAGAGAACATCTGTGTCATGTTTGTACAGATTAACTAGCTACTGCTGCCCTTCTGTTGCTGTAAATGAAGTTTCAAGATGAGCTCTCGAATATCTTCCCGTTTGGTCTTTATTACATGACGAGGAAACCATTTCTCCAAATGAATTGGAAGTTCAAAATTAACAATAGGATCCTAATGAGAGGGAAAAAAGCGTGCAATCACTTTAGCAGCATAATTTCAAATTTGTCTTAACTTCATTTATATAAGAAATGACAAATTGCTAACTTTTTTAAAATAACAATTATATTAAGATATAATTCACATAATACAATTCACCAATAGCATACAATTGAGCATTTTTAGTATATTCACAGTGTAACCACTTCCACAATCAATTTTAGAACATTTTTATCAAATTGCTAACTTCTAAATATCAAAATTAAATACTCTGTTCTGCTACAATGTATGTTTAAGTGAATTAGCACAAACAGAATTGGTAAATAAAGAATGATTCAGAATGAAGTTGGTTTTATCACAACTTTCCCCAATATGTTAAGATTTTGAAATATTAAAGAGAAAGCCTTAGTAGTTAATGAAAAATCTCAGATTAAAAATGGAAAATCCTGCAAAGTGCCTTCTTTCGGTGTAAGAAATAGCTGACTTATGGCTTCAAGAATCACTACTGTTTCAATGACGTTAAGCTTAACCAGGAAATCGCAAATTGCAACCACAGGACATTTCCCCCGTGTTTAAAAAAAAAAAAAAAAAAAAAATTCTGAAAAGGGCTATCCTTAGTATATGTTTATAAACCTGGTAAAATTATTAGAAGCCAGAGGTAAGAAGGACTTACATCTTGAAGAAGGAATTAAGAGCCCAGGGTGTATGGCTGAAAGGATGGACTGACTGTGAGTCCAGGAGCAAATGCTAGTGGAGATTTACTGTGCCAATATTTTTATTAGAAGTAATATTATTTTTATTAGGGCTTACTTACAAAGTCCCATAGGTTTTGAGCAATCTGCCTTAAGCCCATGTTTTAAATCTAAGCTATCTTATATTAGTGCACCAAATTTACAAAACACGAGGCTTAGATTTTTGAGGGTTTTCCCAGGAATCTTACATGGTGCTTCATCCTGTATTAGATGTATATTCTATTGACTGGGCTATATAAAGTAGAATTATGTAACAAACAAACTCGGAATACATTATGTAATAAGGCAATCTGGATATTCAAAACACAAAATCAAATCTATTTGGAAAGCTTATGAGAGGGCCAGAACCTGACACCCAATGATGAAGTTCTAGTGTAGAATAAAAAAGGGAGAAAAAAACCCCAACATAATAGATATTTAATGATTTCCAAAATGTGTACTGTATTTTACTATATATTATCCTTCCTCTCTCATATTAAAGACATCAAAAAGTTGTAGCTGCATATTATAACTCTCATGCTTTCTAAGTACCGTTAAGCATCCTCCAAGCCGACCTCTGATCAAAGACATCCTGCTATTAGACCCATCTTTGTAAATAATAGTGGTAATGACTGAAGTAATGAGCTGACAGTTCAAAAAGCAAAGAGTGATACCTTGCTATTTAAAATTTCATTTTTAATACTGCTACAGTTCCTACAAAGTCTCTGTGAACTAGAAAATAACACCTATGTTTGTCATTGTACTTCTCCAGCTATAGCTTTCTGAGCTTCTTGAATAAACAGATCTTTTCATTTTAGAAAATTTTATTTAAAATACTGTCTCTGCCCTATTCTCTTTCTCTCCAATCTTGCTGGGACTCCAGTAACATGTAAATTATACCTTTCAAACAGTAAATTATACTGTTTCATATTTGTCTCTTAAGCTCTGTTCTCTTCTTAACATTCTTTTTTCTCTCTGGGCTATCGCTGGATACTTTATTGTCCTTTAATTTCACTAATCCTATCTTCTACTGTATCTAGTCCTCTATTAAACTCATCCAATAAGTTCTTAATTTCAGATATATCATTACACATCTTCAGCTCTAGAACATCTATTTGATTTTTTCTTTTTTTTTTTTGTATATTCCATGTCTTCACTCATTTTGTTTCATCTTTGGCTTTATCTTCTCTAATCTATTAATCAAATCATTTTAAAGTTCTTATCTGCTAATTACAGTATCTGGATCACCTGTGGTTCTATTTCTTTTTCTTTAAAAAAAAAATCTTGATTACCTGTAACATTTACCTGCCTCTTCGCTCGCCCAGTGATATAGTTTGGCTGTGCTCCCACCCAAATCTCATCTTGAATTGTAGTTCCTATAATCCCCACTGTGGTAGGGGGGACTTGGTAGGAGGTAACTGAATCATGGGGGCGGTTTCCCCCATGCTATTCTCATGATAGTAAGTTCTCATGAGATCTGATGGTTTTATAAGGGGCTTCCCCCTTCGCTTAGCTCTCATTCTTCTTCTTGCTGCTATCATGTAAAAAAGGACATGTTTGCTTCCCCTTCCACCATGATCGTGAGTTTCCTGAGACCTCCCCAGCCATGCTGAAGTGTGAGTCAATTAAACCTCTTTCCTTTATAAATTACCCAGTCTCAGGTATGTCTTTATTAGCAGCATGAGAACGGACTATTACACTCAGTAACTTGTGACTGCATGGTGGTAATCGTGAATTAAAAACTTATTTATAGCTTCACATACCTTGAAGAAGCTTTCCACATATTGCAATAAATATACTCCACAATCACTGCTATTGTCCTGTTTAGGAACTTTAGGGCATAGATCCACCATGTTTGTTTTGCTGAATTGACGATGAGTTTTTAGTTTAACTTCCCACTCGACCTCTAAATACCTGAAATAATCAACAAATAGAGTGACTAAAGTAGACATCTCTTTATCAGTATGCAACATTTTCACAAAGGCGGAAAAACATTTGTTGCCAGATGTGCTGTCTCAAGCCAAATTTCCAGACTGAATTTTACCAGTGCAACCTACATTTTGAGGCTCTCAAGTGCTACTTTAAAGAAAATATGTAATGTGATTTTCAAACTAAAAGCTAGACTTTTTTCAACAGCTCAACTTTCACAACTCAACAAAGTAAACTAGGAAATCATTTTAAAAGTTTCTTTAGTTTTTTCCAAGTACTACAGTAAATTACAAAATTACACATACATATACACATAATGATACAAATGTGAAAGAGTTCCTACTTTTTTCTAAAGTGGTACTTTTGATCATCAATGCAATGCTTCTTTGTAAAACTATACTTTCTGTTCAATTATGAATACAAATTCTGAATTTACCTTTAATATAATCCTTTAGAAATATTAATACTTGAATATTAACAGAATTAAAGATATTACTGATTAAATTTATAAGGCTTGTTGAAATAGATAATAAAATATAATTCCTGATATAGTCTTTTCAATAATTCTGAAGGTAACTTAAAAATTACTGAGGATTTAGATAACAGACTGAATGGTAAAACTGTCATTACTTACTCTCGTAAATTCTGAACTGTGTTTTGTACAGAAGCAGCTTTCAAGGAGTCTAGTATAAGAATACATGGCCTATGAAAAGCAAAGGACAAAATCAAGATTTACATACTTGTATACAAAGTGTATCTAAATACCTCAAAAAACTGTGTTATTTATTACAGCATGCACCTACCTTTTACACATTTTCTTTGGTACTGACATATTCGACTCGGTATTCTGAAATAACATAAATTTTTATGACTGCAATTAAATCTATTTTGAATAACTTACTATTCAGTTACTCCTTTAAAGTGTTTCAAACTTTGAAATTAAAATGTCAAATAATAGTTATTTTCATCATCAAAACTGAGCTACCTTTATTTTCCACAAATGTATTGATTTTATTATACTGCTAAAACAGTAGGCTATATATTTTTACATGCAGTCTCAAGTAGTTAAGGAATTTTAACTTGTCCTAAAAAGCAATCTGGAACTTTAATTACTTCCATTCCAAGTTATTATCTTAAGCAAAGATAAACAAGTTAATTTAACGTGTCTTTACATACATTCGCCAATTTATGATGTCAGTAGGGACACATTTCTTCCCTTTGAAGCATAAGATGCAGAACCTTAATCTATATTAGGTTAAGATATCCCTTTAACCTTAACCTGTAAGGGAAAAGGGATGGGGAATTTTGTTTTGTTGATGTTATGTTTTCTTCATAAGTTTGAGAAACCACAGATCAAACTTAAACAGATTTATTTAATGCAAACCTTCTCAGTGCCTTTATTATTCTAATATACACAATGGCTCTCTAAAACAGAAAGAGTATACAAAGTTTGCCCAACTTAATTGACCTTGGAATCCTGCTTATCATGAACTGTGTCTTAGAATGAATACCCAAACAAACTCAATTTGAGAAATCTGGCCCTAGAGGCAAGAAGGAACGCTCCTGTTTTGCCACTGTGACAGCAGGAAAGGAAACCTTCCTCCATAAGAAGTGACACTTCATATCAGTGACAGTAAAGACATAGGCCTGTGCCAGGGAGTCTGCTGCTATTTGTACATAAAAAAAAAAAAAATCATTAAATGGCAATCTTAATCAATTTAGAACACTGAACCTAGGCTACGCAGATCAGTTTGGAGCTCCAAATAAAGAAGAGTTAATGGTAACTGTTCTAACCTAAGGAGTTACACGGATTCACTTTGAGTCCACCTTGAATGATTTTTACAAAGAATTTTCTGGCAGGGCTCGGTGGCTCACGCCTCTAATCTCAGCACTTTGGGAGGCCCAGGCAGGCAGATCACCTGAGGTCAGGAGTGAGAGACAAGTCTGGCCAACATGGTGAAACCCCATCTCTATTAAAAAATATATATATATACAAAAATTAGCCGTGCATGCTGGTGGGCACCTGTGATCCCAGCTACTCGAGAGGCCAAGACAGGAGAATCACTTGAATCCAGGAGGGGGAGGTTGCAGTGAGCCGCAATCGTACCACTGCACTCCAGCCTGGGCGACAGCAAGACTCCATCACAAAAAAAAAAAAAAAAACAAGGAAGAAAGAAAATAAAGTAGAATATACAATGTGCTTAAGAGGATTAATTACCTAAGTTCAAAAAATTACTGACATAAAAAAGAATAAAAGTAAATCTGATTCTTAGAAATTAGAAAAGTAGTTAACCAAGATGAACATCAGATAAACTACTAAATAATCTAGAAAGTTAAAGCAAGCTAAACAGATATAAGAATAATAACGTATTTTGTTCTCTTCCCCAGCCCCACAAAAACTGTCAAAGAATCACAAAGCAGCACAATCTAATGATGGGCCAGTACAGTCCACCTAGCTATGCTCTATTTTATAGATAATATTATTATATTCATGAGTTTTCTTCCTTCTCATCTGTGAAGAACACACTTACTTGGGAATCCTCTGCACTCAAAGACAATGTCGAAGTAGTATGTAGATCATTATCTAGTTAGAAATAATTAAGCAATTATGAATGTTTATTGTATTTTTTATACAGGTAACTTAGAAAAGCATAAAATTATAATTTTCATGCAGTTACTGGATGCACAGTAAAAATACTTCAGATTTAATTTTTTTCATGATCAATGTTATGAATAAAATTCAATCAACAGATAAAACTGACAATGGTTGGCTGTTATCAAATAACAGGTAAACCCCAGAGCCATGATCTGAAATACCAGTTAGCTAGGCAAATTCTCTATACAAAGATAATATTCAAAAACAGCTCATTAATCAAAATGTCTGCTATTTAATGCAGAAGGTAGTTAATCTGCCTAACAATGGTGCTTCTAACTATGACCATACAGTTTTGTGTAAGTACACATCTGAGGCTTAAGAGGTTTCAAGATAATTAAACATAATCAGTTGCTTCATCAGTTTGTCTTTTTCCCCACATCAGTTTTGGCCAGTATTAATGGTAACAGCTATTTTTCAATCAGCTTACTGCCTAGGCTACAGCTACAAAACACTTAATTTTGTTACTTTTTTCTCAAAGAAAGTAGGCTTATTTACTTTAGATTCTGGCTTGTAAGAAAACTCGTGGAAGAATTATAAGAGATCCTATATTACCTAACCAAATTAACAGAGTCTACAAGAAATTAGATTAAGTAAAAATGGGGGATTTCAAGCATTGCCTGGAAATCAATGGCATGAATTCTTAGTCATGTTAGCAAACCTACTGTATTTTTTAAAATGTTATAATACTATTAATTAGCTAGATTTTGTCATTCCACAATGTATATATATTTCAAAATATCATGCTGTAGCCATGTGTGGTGGCTCACGCCTGTAATCCCAATACTTTAGGAGTCTGAAGTGTGAGGACTGCTTGAGGCCAGGAGTTCCAGACCCACCTGGGCAACATAGTGAGATCCTATCTTCACAAAAAAAAAAAATTAAAAATAAGCCAGGTAGAGTGGTGCAACTCTGTAGTCCTGACTAATCAGGAGGGTAAGGCAGGAGGATTACTTGAGCCCAGGAGTTCGAGGTTGCAGTGAGCTGTAATTGAGCCACTGCACTATACCAAGACAACGTCTCTTAAAAAAAAAAAAAAAAAAAAAAAAAGGATGTTGTACATAGTAAATACATGCAATTTTATCAGTCAATTTTTTTAAGTTAAAACAAGCAAAAAATGTCAATGGAAATAATAGTAATAATACATGGAATAAACATAAAATTTAGGGTAGTGGTTACTTCTGGATTAAAGAAAGTGAAATGGGAGTGATCACAGAGGAGATTATTATTGTTATATCAGAAAAGTTTTAATTTCTTAATCCAGGTGAAACAGATACTGATATTGGTCATATCAGTTATATTTTTTGTATGTTTGAAATATTTCATAAGATCGATAAGTAGTAATTTTTAAGTGCCATCATAAAACTTGATATAACAATACAACTTCATAATTACATTTTGTCTATACATGAGTCTATCATTAAAAATTTCAGATTTTTTATTCATCCTGCTAAAGCAGGTTTAATGATAATAAATAACTATACTACCATTAACTTCATTTTCTTGCCTGTAACCATTATATTATCGTCATCATTATTAAAAACACCATCTACGTTATGGATGTCACCTATTGTTTTGTTGTCATTTTGGGACTGCTGATCCTGGGACTGCTGGGATACAGTTTGTGGAAAATCTTCATACACAGCTTCTTCTAACCAGGGAAAACAAATGACTGCGAGATACCAGTGAGACCTGTTGAAAAAGAACTACAATCTTAATACCATGCAAAGTCTAAATAACATATAATATATTCTAGAGATACATCTGAGCAAGTGAGAATAATATTTCCTATTAATTTTGAAGACATCCACTGTGATATCTCATTATAACATAAAGCATAAATACCAACACTAATTAAATATCCAGAGTTACCAAGGCATAAGTAACACTATTTAGGATAACAGATGAGTAATTCAAATTTAATTTACTTTCATACAATCAGTGTTTCCTATTAAGGACCTGCCTTAATAAATAGACTCATAGCATTATTTTTTTCATATTGGTGCTTGAAGAGTTTTGTTTTCTTTTTTTTTTTTTTTTTTTTTGTAAAGACAGAGTCTCGCTCTGCCGCCCAGGCTGGAGTGCAGTGGCCGGATCTCAGCTCACTGCAAGCTCCGCCTCCCGGGTTTATGCCATTCTCCTGCCTCAGCCTCCCGAGTAGCTGGGACTACAAGCGTCCGCCACCTCGCCCGGCTAGTTTTTTGTAATTTTTAGTAGAGACGGGGTTTCACCATGTTAGCCAGGATGGTCTCGATCTCCTGACCTCGTGATCCGCCTGTCTCGGCCTCCCAAAGTGCTGGGATTACAGGCTTGAGCCACCGCGCCCGGCCAAAGAGTTTGTTTTCTTAAGTATTTTAAGATTCAGTCAAAACTATTTCTTTTATTTAGAAACTTTTTTCTTTAATCCAAACAAAAAAAACATTCAATGTCTCAGTCATTATAGTCTTGTGGTCATTTGTCACTTTATTTTTTTTTTTTTACTACTTTTACAACATAACCATTGTCAAACCAAAATCCAAGATAAGGAATTCATTGCCTTAGCTACTTTTATTAAAAAAATAATAATAATAATACCTGAGATGTATGTGCCCATAATTTTTACTGATTATGAATCTAAAAATACCATAAAATTTTTTTTCTGAATTCTTTCCAATATGTTCTTAAATAATCTGAAATACTTACGACTCATTTACAGGTACAAAGATGTAATCTTTATTAAAAATGTTTATGTGACGAGTCCATGTTCTTACTCTTTTATGTCTTCTCTGTGCCATTCTGAGAATATGAAAGATATATAAAAATTTTTTCATTTAAGTCAGGGACTTCAAGAGCCATTTTTATATACTGAAATATCTTAAATTTAGTTTATTTAGTCATCTTCTTTAAGCTATATAATATTTAACACATTATAAATGTATCCCCTTATAGTAACCCCTGGTTATTCTTAAATTTAATAACTATAAACAATAATGAAATGGACAGAAAAAAGGCAGCAATTTATTAAATGCTTTTTAGATTCCAAAACCTGCTGTGCAACTTAGTATAAACACAGTTAAATCTATTTATTTTGCTTAGTTCCATCTGGGCATGATATAAAACACTGTCATTAAACCTTAACAGAATTCTCCAACTGTTATATCTGTCATTAGGGAGGTTTTAAAACTCAATGGGCTGAGTGTGGTGGTGACTCATGTCTGTGATTCCAGCTACTTGGGATGCTAAGGTGGGAGGATCACTTGAGATCAGGAGTTCAAAGCTAGACTGGGCAACACAGTGAGACTCCTGTCACTAAAAATATAAAGAAAATTAGCCAGGATGGTGACGTACACCAACAGTCAGTCCCAGCTACTCAGGAGGATTGCTTAATCTCAGGAGTTTGAGGCTGTGATCACACCACTGCACTCTGGCCTGGGTAACGAGGCAAGACCCTATCTCTAAAAAATACATTAATCAGTTAATTTAATTTAATTAAAAATCTTAATGGAGGAGGAAAAATGAGGCTTTTATTCTCAGATTCTTTAAAATAAAATTCATCTCCCTTCCTTTCATACACAAGGAAACTACAGGACGACGTTAAAGGTACCTACTACTCATCCATCTTTCCTTTTATTTCTTCAACAAATACGTATTAGGTTCCTAAAAACAAATAATGAAAGTCACCTACACTGCCCTAGAAGGATTCATAATCTAATACGAGCAGAAAAAACTATAACAAATAACTAAAATGTGTCATAAGAGGTACAAAGGAATTACGGTAAAGCAGTAAGTCCCCAACCTTTTTGGCACCAGGGACCAGTTTTGTGGAAGACAATTTTTCCACGGACAAGGGGATGGTTTCAATATGAAACTGTCCCACCTCAGATCATCAGGAATTAGTTAGATTCTCAAAAGGAACACGCAACCTAGATCCCTCACACACACTGTTCACAACAGGGTTTGTGCTCCTGTGAGAATCTAATGCTGCCACTGATCTGATAGGAGGCAGAGCTCAGGCAGTAATGCTCGCTTGCCTCCTGCTGAGTGACCTGGTTCCTAACAGGCCATGGACTGGTACCAGTCTGAAGCCCAGGGGTTGGGGACCCCGTTATTAAAGCATCTGATACAGCCACCTTCAACAGGGTTGGCTTGCATACACACAAACACTAGTTTATTTTCTTTACCTAATCAGGGGAGTTAAAAGGATATAAAACCAAGTTTGTCAAAAGAAAGGTTTTAGGAAGGAATAAAATGACATTTAACAGGGGGATAAAGGTGATATGCGACTTCTGGCTCAGTCCCTTGGATGGAACTCTTATTGCAGGGGAAAAAAAGGCAAACCATTACGTTCTTATATAATTTTTATCAAGTCATACAGGAAACTGAAATCATTGCCCCATCTTGTTCATCTGAATAATATCTAAACAAAACCATATGGGTAAACATTAGCAGTAACATAGGATCCAGAATGAGCTAAAAGATTTGACAGCAATTGGACACTATGTGGAAGATTAACCACACAAAAAAATCAAAGTCACATGTTTATTGAATTTTCTCATTTCAGAAGGACCCAATCATT
Organism: Piliocolobus tephrosceles; assembly: GCF_002776525.5. Classification (NCBI taxonomy): domain Eukaryota; kingdom Metazoa; phylum Chordata; class Mammalia; order Primates; family Cercopithecidae; genus Piliocolobus; species Piliocolobus tephrosceles. Next base: position 6,401,575 of record NC_045435.1, on the reverse strand, counting down.
ATAATGACTATAAACAATTACTTTCAACTAGTGCGTAGTCTGTTGTTAATTTGTTTTCTATTTGAAAATCTTAAGGACAGACATCCAGTTTTATATTGGTATTTGGTCGATTTCCTGATTATGCTAACCTTATTTGATTGAGAATGTATTAGACATAGAATGAGGCAAGGAGGATAGGGCAGAATATGGGGGCCAAACATAATTTCCTATTCTCAGTTCCTAACTGTGTAGAAAACCTTCAACTAAATGTCTAACAGTTCTCTCAGTAATCAATAACAGGCACTGCTATCATCTCGTATTTTGAGTTCCTAGTATGTTCCAAGCACTGAACAAGGCACTGGGGATAGAGTGGAAAATAAGATAAAGTCCCTAACTTCATAGAGCTTCAAATGAGAAACAGAAAATGAAGAAGCAAACAAACGAATAAAATGATTAGAGATCATGCTGTGAAACAAATTTTTTAAATGCGAGGATAAGTTGTTTCAGGCAGAAAACAGGAAAGAGGTCAGCACATTTGAAAGTGGAAAGGAGGTAGGTTGAACTTAAGTATGGTGAACGAGAGGAAACGATGTTATGAGATGAGTTTAAGGGGATGGAAAGAAGCCAGATCTTGCGGGATCTCATAAAGTATAGTAAGGAAGCTGTAGCTTCTTAACACTAGTAGTTTGAGCCTTTTGGTGTGGATTTACTGGCCATTAAAATTCATATCTCTTGCTGCTCTGATGACTTTTAAAAACTGATTTGTAGAGATTCTTTGTGTAAACACTAATGCTCGGTCTGATATATCAAATTGTGTGAATGCTTAACAGACCAAGCATTAGTATTTACACATTCGTGTGTGTGGTGTGTGTGTGTGCGTGTGTATGTTAGTATCTTATGCATCTTACCCTAGAGGATGCCACTCACGTAACTTTATTTTTATTATGTATATAATAATCAGGTACATAATATCTGTTTTTTGAAAAAACTCCGTAATATAGCAGAATCTATCTACTTTCATTTCCTTAGTAGGAAGGTGAGTATACAAAATTCACAATCTCTACATTGAATAATCTTAAAATAAAACATGAGATTAAGTGCATAGTACCAATCATTAAATTCTGCATACATGAAACAGAACAGGAGAGCATCAGAAATGTTATCTAATTTATTTAATAAATCTCCCCCTTCCATATATCCCTCTCCACTAGCCCTGATTATCAGAAATATTTTCAAATTGCAGTTTTCTCCTTAATTGATCCTGGCAGGTCTTGTCCATCAGGACAAATTCTAGACCTATAAAGACTCTCAAAATGGAGTTGATCATACATCCCAGTCTGTCTAGGAAAGCCCTGGTATATGCACACGTTGTCTAGTGTACCCACTGACAGAGCCTCCTATTTTTCTCACAAGCATCCCAATTTAGACCATTAATTATACAGTCACAACACTATGAACAACAGAAAGAGTTGAACTTTGAAACTGGAAAGCTATATCCAACTTTGAAAAACTTATATAACTCCTTTAAGCTTCAATTTATAAAGACAATGACAATAATACTGTAGAATCAAATAACTTTATGTTCACTGTCTTAGTTCCTAGCAGGCACTCAATAAATATTAATTAGTCTCTCTATTCCTACCCTCTTTTTCCAACAATATATCAAATTCAAGCAGTTTATCCATTAATCCTCTTCTAACTTATTTATTATTCCTATTATTTTAATGAGATGAATCAAACTCTCATAGCCATTTTTTTAAAGCAATCTAGTACAATAAAAACTTTGGACTAGAAGTTAAAAGGTAAAGATTTAAGTACCAACAAGTTCTGCCATTCACTAGCTGTTCACCTTAAGTAAAATGTATTAATCTTCATTAGACTGCTTCCTCATCTGAAAAATTGGGATACAGTTTATATGCCCTATCAAAAGGTACTGTCATGATAGTAAAAACTGAAATAATGTCAATACATGGAATTGTAAATTGTAAAACAGTAGAGAAACGTTTATGCTAACTTTTAAAATAACAATAACTCAGTTTTATCATTAGTCTACTCAGATTATCATACAAATTGTTAAGTATGGGGAAAGGGGAGAAATGCCTTATGTTGCAACAACTATCCAAGTTTCTATTGTCTAAGAAATACCTCCTTTTTGCCTATCCCTAGCCACTGCTCCAGTTTTAGTATTAAGCAAAAAAATACTTGGGCAAAAATCAGCTAAATTATGCAAACAAACACGGTATTTCATATAATGTAGCACAGGTTTAATTAAATAGTCTGTCATTGGGGGTCCAACCAGGAAAACAAAAACAACCCTATATAACACATAGAATGTAATGCAGGAAATTGGCTACAGCATTGACAAAAAAAGAAAAACAAAAAAACATAAAGCCAAAAACGGGGACAGTGAGACAGCCAAAGATTAGCAGAGGAGGAAACTGCTGTACCTGTAGGGTAGAGGGCAAAGAGAAGAAGCAGTACCTCCACATGGAAGCTGGAGTTATAGCAGGACTGTCCTGTGAGAGGTGGACTCACAGAGGAAATACAGCCACTGTCAGAATCATTTCCCAGTGCAAAGGGAGTAGGGAAGAAATAACCCAGCTGCTTTCTTCCTTGCCCTCCAACTTCCAGGATTTCCCCCAGGGACAAGCAATTGGAAATGCAGACTGCAAGGGTCAGCCTCCCTGTCATGGGCAGCAAACAGTGGAAGAATGGGAAATGGCTCTCATGGCAAACAGACCCAGGACCTGCACAAACGGTAGTACTGCCTACTCTAGGAAATACTATAAAAAGAAGCCACTTTACTAGGTGCATAAAAATAGTATATTTTCTCTTAAAACTTAAGTACATTAGAGGATTAACTTACGAAAGATTTGGATTATCTTCTGTTAAATTATTTTCCTTTCTTGTCAAGCATTTATAGAAAAAGCTACTAAAAATGTGACTTCGTTCAACAAGTTCATCTGATGCCTTCTCCAATATAAGATACCTGTAAAGCAGTAACCCCACAAAAGTAAATTATTTTTAGATTTTACTTGGTCTTCCCCCAATTGTCTTATGTGTTCTGGAAATCTTTGTTTTTTATCTATTTTGATTCAAAGCAATCTTGCAGTTTCCTCTAATTTCAGCTTTCAGTTTGGTTAGTTACCTAGCCTTTCATCATGTAAAGCAGAAATCACCCACTTATTCATTCATTTACTTAACAAATATTTATCAAATTCCTAACATGTGGCCTGGCACGGTAGCTCACGCCTGTAATCCCAGCACTTTGGGAGGCCGAGGCGGGCAGATCACGAGGTCAAGAGATTAAGACCATTCTGACCAACATGGTGAAACCCCGTCTCTACTAAAAATACAAAAATTAGCTGGGTGTGTTAGTGTGTGCCTGTGGTCCCAGCTACTCAGAGGGCTGAGGCAGCAGAATCACTTGAACCCGGGAGGCAGAGGTTGCAGTGAGCTGAGATCACATCACTGCACTCCAGCCTGGGTGACAGAGCAAGACTCTGTCTCAAAAATAAAAAAAAAATTAAAAACTTTAAAAATTCCTAACATGTGCCAAACTCCATGTTTACACTAGAGACACAAAACAAGAGGGGAAAAATAAAGTACCTGCCCCTGTAGAGCCTATAATCCAGAGGAGTGAGGGTAGAAAATATTAATCAAATAATCATATACTCAAATATCAAAGTGAAATTATGACACTGCTAAATAAATCTAGAAAAATGTTAATAACTGTGTGATATGATTCATCTCTAAATTCTTAGTCCATTTCTGTACTAAAACAATCCTTCCATATAAGCTTATAATTCAATCGCTTAGTAATTAACCGCTTCATAATTAGAAAACTCTGCTATTCTTTATAGTTTATGCAGGCTTGAAAATGTGTGATTGTTTTTTAAAAATGGAGCAGCTAGAGTTTGCAGATCAGAATACTAGAAAGGAAAGAGCTATACAGAGAACTCCAGACAGCTGCAGAGAGTCCTCTTCAAGTATTAGGAGAGTATTAATCCCCGAATGTACGTGAGGAAAGTACCCAGGGATAGGGAAAGAACTACTCAAAAAGATTAGAGAGAATGATACCAAGTATTCACAGAGACCAAGAATGGTGCCTGTTCCTATCAGCCGAACTGGACACTTCGTAATTCCTGAGACATTGGGTAGAGTACTCAAAAACGTCTTTCCTCAGTAGTAAGATTAAGTTATTGGCCTCATCTAACAAATCTTAAAGGCATGAAACATTTTCCAAATAGTTTTACTGTGCTCCAAAACAAAATTCAAGCATATTTATAAATACAAAAATATCCAGCACCCAATCAAAAAATTACCAGACATGCAAAAGAACAAAGAAATGACTCATAATGAAGAGAAAAATCAGTCAATTGAACCCAGAACTGACAGAGATGTTAGAATTGGCAGAAAAGAATATTAGAACAATTATAGCTGTATTCCATACGTTCAAAAAGAAACATGGAAGATATAAAAGAGACCCACATTTAATTCCTAAAGATGAAATCTACAACGTCTGTAAATACAATGTGAGATTTTGACATGAGTCACTGGAATAAAGATTACTAGTATTATTAGTAAAACAACAGAGCTTAGATAAGATTATAGTAAATTTGGTTTGGGAGAGATGTGTAAAATAATTAGGAGATATCTCCATCAACTGTTGGGAATCTAGGTCTAGAGCTACAGTAAAAAATGACGGCTAGAAGCAAATTTCCTTTGCATAAAGTTTTAAATGTTTTCATACCAATTCCTGCAGCTCTGGCTATACAAAAAAGTTGGGGGGGTAGAAATTAAGTGATATGGATTCTTAAAATGATAGCTAATTCTTAGAGTGCTTAAGGGAGGCCAAGGCGGGCAGATCACCTGAGGTCAGGAGTTCAAGAGCAGCCCGGCCAACATGAAACCCCATCTCTACTAAAAGTACAAACATTACCCAGGTGTGGTGGTGGGCACCTGTAATCCCAGCTATTCAGGAGGCTGAGGCAGGAAAATAGCTTGAACCCAGGAGGCGGAGGTTGCAGTGTGCCGAGACTGTGCCACTGCACTCCAGCCTGGGTGACAAGAGCGAGACCCCATCTCAAAAAAAAAAAAAAAGATACAACAGATATCTAAATAGAGCTGCTTTTTTTTAGTTCCCGAAATGATTTGTAAGTAACTTCTTTCACCACCATAATACAATCGTTAAAGAAATGTATATCAAAAACTAACAAAAGCTAAAGAAAAAAAAACTAAAAAGTAGCAACTCTTCTTAACTATATAGCATCCACAGTAAGTGAAGCAATGAAACTGAATTAGTCAATTCTAGAAAACCTTGGTAAGCAAAAATTTTCCAAATCTGAAATCTTGGCAGGTTACTTTTAACAGGATTTAAAATAATTCAGAGATAAAGACATTTAAGTTTCTCAGTGAAATCTGTAAAACATAGGATCATTTATCATTGTACTTACTTAAGGTAAAAATCAATGATTACATCATTAAGAAACTCTCCTTCTTCTAAACACTCCAGATCTTCATTAGTTACTCCTAATCCCCCCTTAGTAGGTGGTGGAGGATATACAATCAACCTTAAAAGTAAAAATAAAGTTAAAATATATTGATATTGAATATCCTATTATCTAAGAGATTTCTTATATGAAACAATAACTGGGCAGTGGTATTCTGTAACTCAAATCTGTAGGGTAAAAAACATTTGACCTGGCATAAACAATGATATTTTCCTTCCTTTATCCTCACAAGCTACTAATGGTACTCCCATTGAGTATTATCTTTTCTTTTCCAATACTTTCCATGTGGGCTAGTCTCAATAGGCTACTATCTCAATTAGTCTCTAATCAATAGGTTTTTATCTCACAATCAGTTATATCATTGAAGATGCTTCTCTTCTTCGTAATTTTTAACTTTCAATAAACTGATACAATAAAATAATAGCTTTTCCTTCCTCCATTTTCTAAGTTTGAATCCTCAAGACTAGTTCCCTTCCTTTCAGAAAAGCTAGCAGTCAAAATTGTGTTCTGCTCCTGGTGGCTAAGCTATACCAGCAGCAGGGCAAAAAAGAAGTAACATGGGAGCTAAGGAGGAAGTCTCCCCATAACAAAGTGCCTGCCACGTACAACTTAAGAGACCATAAAGGAAACAAATAATTTAATCACAACCAGAAAGTAGTAGAGAAGAGATGACAACTAATTAGTCATCCTTCTGCTGGCATTCTCTCTTAAAGCTTAGAAATAAGACCAGTTGTGAATTCCTGGCTATAATCTTGGAATAGGTAGAGCAATACTCAATGAAAAATGTAGTCAGTAATGAAGGTATAATGTGTACTTCTTGCACCAGAAAGGTTCAGAATGGTAAGAGTTATCCACACTGATTTAATCTTAGTACCATGGCACCTAAATCAAAAAAGAAAATGTAAATTTAGAGTGCTAATATGATGGTTTCTATTTTACTGGCTATTTTCCTATCCTAGTCTTTCTTTCAAGTATCTTTCTTCAAAACAAAGAAATAGAATCACATGGAGGTATAGAAATCACCATTAAATGCACAGACTCCATATTCTGTCTTAGCACCATGAGAAGACATGGATGAAATATGAACAAAGAAGCAATTTCCGAAAGAGAACTTGTAACAAACTCCAAAGTACCTTAAATTGAAGCATATTTTAGTAAGCAATTTCATTTTCCCTATCATATATTCAGATAACGAATGTAGAATTTTTAAAATCATACATTGCTATTCAAATATGTTTAATAAACACTTTAATCTTATCAAGTATGACACTTTGGCTGCCATTTATGTCTTACTGACATCAAAGTAAGTAAAATGGCACCTATTGTTTTCTTAATACATTTTTTAACTTCCTCATAATTTCTTTTAAAAAAAAAACCCTATTTCCATTACTAACTATCAGCATGAAAGTAAAACTTAAAACATTTCAAAAGTTAAACTACTGAAAAGCAGCAACACGAATAAAAACTACTAATATGCCCATCTATTACAAACATGCTATGACAGAACATACTTCTGAACAGGTCCAGTGTGCCTGACTTCTCGCCATTCTTCATCTGGATTAGATGTAATAGAAAGGGAGTAGCAACCACTACTTTGCTTCTGCAGGAAGGTGTAAGTAGGCTTGGCTGCATCTGTGTTTGAGGGCTGGCAGAAAGTGGCAAGGAAAATGGTCTCAAACATCATAACTTTCAAAAGAACAAAGTCAAAACAAAGACTTCTCTTACAAGTCTATTGTAAGAGAAAATGTGACTTTAAAAATCTATATGAGTCATATCTATACTTTTAGATTTTCTACAGATATAACCAAACTAAAATAATACTTGTGATGAAAAGATATTGTATAAACAATGGTCAAAGATTAACTTGAAGTACTGTTTACAGATATGGACTACAGAATTAAAGAAGAATATAACAATTTTGCAGTTCAAAATGGTCAAAAAATGTAATAAATAGGAGGAAATAAAATTTAAAAGAAGCTACATTTATAATAATGTAATTCCATTAAATGGAAAATATATAAATATATACAATATAATTAGGATGCAAAATGTTGACATTATACATAAAGATAGAGATGAAGTCTTATATTTTAACACTAATGTGGCTTTCTAAAGGCCTTTTGAATAGAAGATTAGCCTCCGGCCAAACCTGCATATGTGCATGCATGTGCACAGGTATGTAGATGAGTATGCCATAGCTTCTTAATAAATTCTTTTCTTTCTAGAACTATTTGGCAGAGATATACAAGCTACATGTATATTACCAACCTCCTATAAAAATAAACATAGCATTTTAAAACTTACTATTGTTTTCAAGGTAATTTTAGACTTACAGAAGAGTTGAAAGAAATCAACCTTGCCCAAATTCCCCTAATCTTCTCATATACAACCATAATACAATGACCAAAACTAAAAAATTAACACTGGCATAATAGTATTAACTAAACTACAGATTTCATTTTGATTTCTCTTTTCCATTAATATCCTTTTTCTATTACAGGATCCTACAATTCCTTAGTCTTTTCTTGTTTTTCCTGACCTTGATACTTTTTTTTTTCAGACAGAGTCTCGCTCTGTCACCAGGCTGGAGTGCAGTGGCACAGTCTCGCTCACTGCAACCTCCACCTCCTGGGTTCAAGCGATTCTCCTGCCTCAGCCCTCCCAGTAGCGGGGGTTATAGGTGTGTGCCACCACACCCAGCTAATTTTTGTATTTTTAGTAGAGACAGGGTTTCACCATGTTGGCCAGGATGGTCTTGATCTCTTGACCTCGTGATCCACCCACCTCGGCCTCCCAAAGTGCTGGGATTACAGGTGTAAGCCACTGCATCCGGCCGACCTTGATAATTCTAAAGAGTACTGGTCAATTATTTTGTAACTGGATTTGTCTCATTTTTCTCATAATTATATTGAGATTACATATTATTGGAAAGAATACCGCAGAAGTGATCTCAGTGCATGATATGAAGGGGTGTGTTATGTCAGTATGTCTTATTATTGGTGATGTCCACTTTGATAACTTGGTTAAAGTGATGTCTACAAGGTTTCTCCACTGCAAAGTTACTACTTTTCTTTTCATAATTAATACATATTTTATGCTAGAGACTTTGAGATTATGCATATATTTTGTTTCTACTTAAATTTTTACTTATTAAATTTAGCATCTGTCAGTGGACTTTGACTGCAATAATCACAAACATATGTTCTACTGGTGGTTTTATATTTCCCTTACTCCTTTTCATTTATTAATTGGATTTCTTCTAAGATATAATTGTCCCATATCCACCATGTATTATTTATTCATTCATTTACTAACTCAGCTATCTATTTATATAAATATAGATGAATATTTATTTTTTATTTGGTTACAATCCCATGCTGTCATTGATTTTGTTTAACAAATTGTTCCAGCATTGGCAACAGGAGTTCTTTTGGGTTGGTTCCTGTGCCCTTTTCACAAAATTTAGCATTTGAAAGCAGCCTAATACCAATGCATAAATATCAATGAATAAACCCTTCTGAACCTCCCCCTTCTCTGCTGATTATATTAATGATATGCTAACCTGAGATACTGATTTCAGCTTCATTTCTTCAGCAACAGCAACACCAGCAGGGAAAGAGTAAGTTGAAGCACAGTAATAATGAATAAAAGAACTTTCTGTTGAAGAGAGGTTCTGAAACAAAGGAAATGCCTGAACCCAAGACAATGGATAAGAAAGTTCTAATTCTCCACTAATTATACTTATTTCCATCATCATATCTTTCAGCTTCAATTCTTCTCTTTGTGAAACAGGATTGTATAGTTCAAGGAAAATGAATTCACTAGATTTTGCTACAAAAGGAAAAAATAATTTGTATTAATAGTATTTTTCAAGAGGATTATAATAAAAGTAATTTAATTATTAATAATAGTAAGGTTGGAATATAACCCCAAGTATTTTGTATTTTAGGTAATAACCAAGGCAAATTAATATCCCAAAAGCAGGCCATTAGTAATCCAGAACCAAAACTCACAATTGGTGGACTCTTATTCTACTGCACTAAAATGTCACAATAGTACTGATTGCTATATCTGCAGTGCCTGACATTTAGTAATAGTAAACATTTGTTAATATATGAATGAATGAATAATTATTATTTTTCTCTAGCCTCCTTTATGAATCAATTCTATCTATCAACTAGAAAAGTATTCCAATTAAACACCTCCTACATTTTCTCCTCAGTCATTTCAATGGTGATCTCAAAAGACATTCTCTACCCAGATAATGCTTATAAATGGCTGTTTCTATTTTCCCCACCTTTTCTGCTATTTAATCATGAATTTTCCTACTAGAAGTAATTAGGACAGGAAAATAACAAATTTGAAAGTTACAAAATTTAGTTCACTACTTAACATCTTTACTGTGCAGGAGAGTAGGAAAAGGTAGAGGGATCAAACAGGTAAGAAAGAACCTTACTAAATTTGATTGATGTAGTTCAAACTCCTTTAGGAGTTCGAGACTAAACAAAGTTGAAAAATATCTCAAGTTGTATATATATTATGTAGATAAGTGTTACAGGTGCATATGAGAAAGTATTCAACTGAATCTTAAAGGAATAATACATACATAAGTAAAGTGAATTTCACTTTTTAGAAACTAAAGGAAAGACTGAAGGCAAAGACTTTCATATTTTATTTAACTTTGCTGCTAATTCCATCAGAGTTGATTATGATCAAGGGCAAGAAACTCATAAGAAAAGTAGTTGGCCAGGCACGGTGGCTCACACTTATAATATTAAAACTTTGGGAGGCCAAGGCAGGATGAGAGCTTGAAGCCAGGAGTTTGACACCAGCCTGAGGAACACATCAAGAGCCCATCCTTGGAAAAAAAGAAAGAAAGAAAAAAAAAAAAAAGGAGAAGAAAGAAAGAATTTGGGCTTATTTCTGGGTTCTCTATTCTGTTTCATTGGTCTATTTGCCTATTTTTATACCAGTATCACACTGTTTTGGTGACCATGGCCTTACAGTATAGTTTGAAATCAGGTCATCTGATGCCTCCAGATTTGTTCTTTTTGCTTTGTCTTGCTTTGGCTATGCAAGCTCTTTTTTGGTTCTATATGAATTTGAGGATTGTTTTTTCTAGTTCTGTGAAGTATGATGGTGGTATTTTGATGGGAATTGCACTGAATTTGTAGATTGCTTTTGGCAGTATGGTCATTTTCACAATATTGATTCTACCCATCCATGAGCATGGGATGTGTTTCCATTTGTTTGTGTTGTCTATGATTTCTTTCAGCAGTGTTTTGTAGCTTTCCTTGTAGAGGTAAGCTATATTCCTCCTTGGCTAGCTATATTCCTAAGTATTTTATTTTTATTTTTTGCAGCTGTTGTAAAACGGGTTGAGTTCTTGATTTGATTCTCAACTTGGTGGCTGTTGGTGTACAGCAGAGCTACTGATTTGTGTACATTAATTCTGTATCCTGAAACAGTGACAGTTTGATTTCCCCTTTACAGATTTGAATGCTCCAACAAAGCAAACAAAAACACAGTGGGGAAAGGACACCTTATTTGACAAATGGTGCCGGGTAATTGGCAAGCCACACGTAGGAGAATGAAACTAGAGCCTCATCTCTCACCTTATACAAAAATCAACTCAAAATGGATCAAAGACTTAAATCTAAGACATGGAACTATAAAAATTCTAGAAGATAACATTGGAAAAACCCTTCTAGACATTGACTTAGGCAAAGATTTCATGACCAAGAACCCAAAAGCAAATGCATAAATAGGTGGGACTTAACTAAAGAGCTTTTGCATGGCAAAAAGAACAGTCAGCAAACAGACAACCCACAGAGTGGGAAAAAATGTTCACAATCTATACATCCAACAAAGGACTAATATTCAGAATCTACAAGGAACTCAAACAAATTAGCAAGAAAAAAACAAACCCATCAAAAAGTGGGCTAAGGACATGAATAGACAATTCTCAAAAGAAGACACACAAACGGCCAATAAACATGAAAAAATGCTCAACATCACTAATGATCAGAGAAATGCAAATCAAAACCACAATGCAATACCACCTTACTCCCACAAGAATGCTCATTATCAAAGAATGAAAAAAATAATAGAAGTTGGTGTGGATACAGTGAAAAGGGAACACTTCTACACTGCTGGTGGGAATGTAAACTAGTACACCCACTATGGAAGAGTGTGGAGATTCCTTAAAGAACTAAAAGTAGAACTGCTATTTGATCCAGCAATCCCACTACTGGATTTCTACCCAGAGGAAAGGAAGTCAATATACAAAAAAGATACCTGCACACACATTTATAGCAGCACAATTTACAAGTGCAAAAATGTGGAACCAGCCCAAATGCCCATCAATCAATGAGTGGATAAAGAAACTGTGGTACTTATATATGATAGGATACTACTCGGCCATAAAAAGGAATGAATTAATGGCATTCACTGCAACCTGGATAGGACTGGAGACTATTATTCTAAGTGAAATAACTCAGGAATGGAAAACCAATTAGCCCATGTTCTCACTCATAAGTGGGAGCTAAGCTATGAGGATGCAAAGGCATAAAAATGATACAATAGGCTTTGGGGACTCAGGGGGAAAGGTTGGGAAGGGGGTGAGGGATAAAAGACTACAAACTGGGTTCAGTGTATACTGCTCGGGTTATGGGTGCACTAACATCTCACAAATTACCACTAAAGAACTTATGTAATCAAATACTACCCTGTTTCCCAAAAACCTATGGAAATAAAAAAAAAATTTTAATAAAATATTTCAATCTTTTTTTTTTTTTTTTTTTTTTTCTGAGACGGATTCTCGCTCTGTCGCCCAGGCTGGAGTGCAGTGGCCGGATCTCAGCTCACTGCAAGCTCCGCCTCCCGGGTTTACGCCATTCTCCTGCCTCAGCCTCCCGAGTAGCTGGGACTACAGGTGCCCGCCACCTCGCCCGGCCAGTTTTTTGTATTTTTTAGTAGAGACGGGGTTTCACCATGTTAACCAGGATGGTCTCGATCTCCTGACCTCGTGATCTGCCCGTCTCGGCCTCCCAAAGTGCTGGGATTACAGGCTTGAGCCACCCCGCCCGGCTGTTTTTTGTATTTTTTAGTAGAGACAGGGTTTCACCTTGTTAGCCAGGATGGTCTCGATCTCCTGACCTCGTGATCCGCCCGTCTCGGCCTCCCAAAGTGCTGGGATTACAGGCTTGAGCCACCGCGCCCGGCCGGATTTCAATACTTTTTAACAAAAGGAGAAGGAGGGAGGAGGGAGGGAGGTGAGAGGGAGGAGGAAGGAGGGAGGAGGAATGAGGGAGGGAGGAGGGAGGGATGGAGGAAGTAGGAGGAAGAAAGAAGAAAGAAGAACAGAAATTGCCAGGCATGGTGCTGCACCTCTGTAGTCCCGGCTACTTGGGAGGCTAAGGTGGGAGGATCTCATGAGCCCAGGAGTTTGAGGTCGTGCAGAGCTATGAACATACCACTGCACTGTAGCCCAGGCAACAGAGTAAGACTCTGTCTCAGACGAAAAGTAAAAAAGGAAGGAAGGTAGTCAAAGATGACAAATGATTAAAAGATAAGACATTCCTTTTTTAAGAACTTACAATTTTCAAGGTAAACAATATTTAAGATTTTTTAAGCTATTCTTTTTATTTTAGATGAGAATTTCAATTGGTTGAATACAACTATAAGGAGAAATTACGTGAATTAAATAATCTATCCTAAAATTAAGAAACAAAATTATTTTAACTAAATAAAATCAATTTCAATTCACTGAAATAACATTCTATTAAATTATTTTAGAAAAAACTATTTATAGGACAATTTCAAGTTATCCTGAAATTTAGAAATCATTTTATACTCACATTGCTGGCTTAATACAGAGTGTTCTAATTGGGTCTGAATCTCTTGAAGATAATCCGAAGAGACCCAGAAGAAAAGAATAGCATGACTCCTTTTACTGTGATTATCATCCTTACTTTTCCATAACCCAAACCGCTTTAAATGTGTGGTATCCACTAGCAATGAAATCTCATTCAGCGACACTGAAAGAAATAAAAGATAATAATTTTAAAAATTAATCCATTTAAGAATATGCTACTTAAACATTATATGACACTTGTTAATATACTACATTTTTTAAAAAAAAGAATTATATAGAAGTTTTTTCAAAAATATATTTCCAGTGCATTTTGCTAACCTTAGCTAAAATGCCCCAAGCAGTGTTATTAGAGTAAAAAAAATCACGTTACAATTAGGAAGGGCTAAATAATTATAAATGACAATTAAATAGTGATTTAGTCCCTCACACTATATGATTTCAGTTATAACCAGAGAGGGAAAATTTGAGATTAAATATTCATAGCATTAAAAACTCTGGAGAGAATTCTCTCCAAGAATTCTGATAATCATTAGCAAAAAGGAAAAAAAAAAAGTCTATCAATGCAGAAAACAAAGCACAGCATAACTCAGAAAATTATGTATTTCCATCTTTTCTATATTGGTCAATACTACATAAACCAAGATTACAAGTGCTATCATAGGCCAATTTCTGCCCATCTTTCTTCTCCTAAGGCATTTGCATTCCACTATACAGATGAGCCACTATCAAAAGAGTCTTAAGAAAATTAGGAGGTTCTGAATGGTCTAAGGAGACATTTCTTTTAAAATTCCTCCAGGTCTTATTTCTCGAAACTTCTAGATGGTCATTCTAAATTATTATTCTCCCTCTTAGGGAGCTAAAGGAATCTCCTCTGAGGACTTTTACTCTTTAATTCAAAGAAACATTAAAAAAAAAAAAAAAACTGATTTAAAGAAGTCCTGAAGGTCACCCAGTTCAACTGCAAGACAGCAAGCAACTGAACTGGAATATAAATACCAGTCAAGCATAAACCCAAGATGGGCACCTATTTGAAACAAACCTCTTAGTATTCCTCCCAGCATTATTTCCTGGAACTTTGCTACTCAAAGAGTAGTCTAAGCTGAGCTTGTGACATTAGTATCAGCATCATCTGGAAGACTGTTAGAAATGCAGAGTATCAGGCCCCACCTTACATCTACTGAATCAGCAGATCTCAGTTTAACAGCCCACTCCAAGCCCGTGATTCATATGAATATATTTTAATAAGAAAATCTTTCCATGATGAGTATTTACCAGTCATCTTAATGTTCCCAAGCCAGTCATTCTATTCTTCATACTGTAACTCTTCCATTCTGAAAACTGTCAGTAAAAACTGGCAGCAAAACTTCAATCAAAACCAGGGTGAGAGCCCTCAGAATACTACTCAGCATTTCTTTCTCATGAAGCTCACAGCCCCACAGGTACATTTGATACTATTTCTGTGAAATCTACACAACTATTACTAATCTGATTGTTCTTGGTGTTTAGAATGAAAGCTAAATTTTCTTTAGGAAGACAACTTTAAAAGATTATCTTTTAAAAAAAGGAATTTAACACCATCATGAGAAAAATGTATACCTCATTACCAAGTCTGCCCCAATATATGGTTTATTCTGTTACAGGTGTATAGCAGATACTAAAAGTGGGAGTTGCCTACCTACTTTTCCATTTCTTCTTCTTCCTCAGTAACGAACCCTAATTTTCAAGATACACAGTTTGGAAAACTCTATTTCCTAGCTTCCTTTACAAATGGGTGTGTGGTCATGACTAGCTAGCTAATAAAATGTAAGCAGAAAAGGTTATGTAGCACGGACATTCAAGAAGTCTCCTTAAAAGGGCAAGAGATTGGTAGCATGTGCTCTGTTTATGGTTTTCCCCTTCCTACTGCTTTCTGTCTAAAATATCAACACGATGATGGAGTATGGGCTACCATAATGGCCATGAGACAAACCTGAGGATGCAAGTCATGTGTCAGGAATGACAGAATAGAAAAATGCAACTCATGTGTCAGGGTCATGTGCCCCCCGATGATGAAGGAAACATCACATCAGTTCAGATTACTTCTGGATTTCTTTTATGTGAAGCAAAAATAAAACATTTCCTTTATGCCATTGCTACTAACAGCCAAACATAATTAATACCTAATATAAATATGGATAAATCAATTTTTTCTGCAGCCGCATAGAAAAAGAGGAAGCATTTAGACCCTCAGGTTCCCACCTACAAAAACCTTTTATACACATGCTTTGTTTTAAAAAGATTTATGGGAACTTGGACAGGATTTGAGGAAGAAGACTAATATTTTCTTCTTCCATTATAAAATTATAAACCTATTACCACTGAAGAGAGTATTTTTCCACAATTTACAATAAAATTTGTCTTTTAAAAATTATATGCAATAGAAAAGTTATAAAACAAGAAAGCAATATTATAAATATTAACTATAAAAATCTAAAATATCACTTTTGATGTTTGTATCACAAGAATTTGAGAGGTAGCTTTCTCTGTTACCCAGGCTTTTAACTATAAATTGTAGTGCTATCTTTTCTGAAATTATCATCCCCTTTTAAAATCATATGACTTTTTTTGTTTCTTCTACAGAACAAATATTACATTATTCCTTAATAATTCATTGGTATTTCCTAGTTAGGACTATCAATATACTTATTCTGTGCCTTTTATATTCTTAATAATTAAGATATAGTAAGCATCAAATTATTAGAACAATTAATATAACATAGTTTTGGATTCTGTACATAAAGTATCTGTGTAATCCAACTAAATCCAACTAATCCAACTAAAGCTACTTTGATAGCATCTCCAATCATGGAGCAGAAGCCTCCTCTTCTCTAATTCCTATCTGTGCCATTTGTGTGTTTTTCTTCCTTGTTCTTTTTATAATTCATTATATAAAAGGATTATCCTCTATTGTTTACTGGTTTTCTTAGTGTCATAACTTATTCTGAAAGGTTTTCACTTGGGAAGAGAATGAGAAAATGGTGTGAGTCTCTATCAGTTACAGGTACATTTTCCAGTCTACTTTCCCTTACTCAGATATGCAATTGTATAAAATTCTCTTGCCCTGTATGCAAAAATATTTTACATTTGTGTGCAATATTAAACATTTTCCTTATGCTTTTCTTATAGTTACTATTGTTACCCATTTTTATATATACCAAAATATTCTTGTTATCAAAACTGTATTTCTGTTAACCCCAAGAAATCACCATGAATCCTTTAATATTGTTTGATTTACAGTCATTAAAACAATAGCATACTACTTTCAGAGCAAGTTTATTATAAAACATTTTTACTCCATTTGGAATTGCTAAAAAATATTAAGGTAAAAAAATATTAAACTTAGTTTTACTTAAATTTATACTAAGAACTATAGTAAAAAGACAAGGTCATAAGAGAATAACTTACCTTGAAATGGGATCTTAATATATTTTTTTGTGATCTGAAGAAAAAATTAAAAGGCAAACAATGAATGATCACTCAAAATGTGTTACTATTCAAATTAATTTTTTTTTTCAAATCACAAGTACATATTCAAAGTCTACACTATAAGTGTTCAAGCCTTTTTATCAATAAGCCAATAAAATATTTCATTACAAAGACTTAGTTTTATGGAAATTTTAAGGACCCCATGTACTTTAATTCTCAATATGCTAATTTACAAAAACCAGTAAGACTAATAAATATATTTTTCAAAATATTTTCTGAAAATGTAAAGACTAAAATAAAGCCCAGAAGAAACTATCAAGAGACCTCTAAGTAGCAGTGACTCTGAATATTCCATAAAACAGAGTTTGATTTTTGGCTTTGCTGACTCAGTAGCTGATGATGATTCCCTTGGTGATGAACTCACACTAACCAAACTCACAAGAAACTGCTAAACAAACCAAAATGCCAACATATTATGTTATTTATAATGAGAAATTAAAATTGTCCAAAGGCTTGTGTCCCACCTGATGTGAGCATTCTGTTTCTGTACCAAAACTACCAATTATAATTTTAAAAGCTGCTTTTACCACATAAAAGCAGAACTAGAAAAATCAGTTGTTTAACATGAAATGGCTACAAAAGTCATAGATCCAACTTCATTCACAACAGTGATCCAGCTGTCAAAATGGTAACGTAAATTAAGTCCCTAAGCCAGAACACCCTCTTTCCTGAATGACTTTCAGGTGGGCAACACCACCGTCCGCATTCCTAGCATTCACCTTTCTTTGTTTCATGTTATGAATTCCCTTCCAACTGAGGTTCTTGCTCTTTCTACTCCTTCTGTCCCAGGACACTTATTTTCTCTAGGTACCTTTTGTATGTATCTGACTTCCTTAAGAGTTGCTTTTATAATAGCATTGTGGAGCACCTAGCTAAATCTTCCATGTACTATCTAAAACAGACTTCTGCTTTGAAGTTTGTTTTTCCATTAATGTCAAATCAATTTGTACCTATTTATTTATTCTTTGGTTAAGTTTTGTTGTTGTTCAATACACTTTGTTGATCAAATCAGGTATGGTCTGTGAGCACAAAACAAAATCAAAATGTTCTTGGTACGTGAGCTCCATATAAGTATCAAACTGTTCAGTGAAACCACAGGTTTACTTTGACTCCATTTATTTTCCAATTTAAAAATTATTTCATCTTGTACTTTCACAAATATAAAACCCTATATTTCATAAGGTAAGTCAGCCACTAAAACAAAATAGATCATAATTAGCTAAAAGCTGAGCTTGGAATTAAAATCCTGCCTCTGTTGTCTCTACCACTTACACAAGTAATAAGTATGTAAACTTAGGTAACTTACCGAACTTCATCCACCTTTAGTAAGACCCTTAATCAAGGGGAGCTGTTATCATTAGACACTAGCTTCTGATCAAGAATGTTATATAATTTAATCAAAATCTAATTATTGTTACTTTCACATAACTGCCACCATATTTAATGTATACTGTCCCTTTCCAAACTCTTTCTGGCATATTTCACAGGGTCTTTAATCCCATAAAATATATCTTGGCAAACGTAAATCATTAGTACTAAAAAATAAACAGAAGCAGTATTTGCCTTTCAGAATTTGCACAGCCATGACTTCCAAATTATAAAGTAGAAGTAGTGCATCTGTATGTCCCCATCCGCTACTTGCTACACTATTCTCTCACTTTTCCCCGTCAAGTGCTCGGGAGCTATCAAACTTTTCTACTTGGCAAGGATCTGATAGTCATTTATATCTCTGAATAATTACTAAGCCAACAGGTTACCTCTGCAGAGTTAAAACCCTACCCCCAGCAGACTTAACTCCTGGATTTAAAAATATGAAAAATTTTGTGGCAGTAAGGTAAACCTAGTTCTCTGAAATCATACCAACTTTGTTTAAACTTAAGAATAAAGCTAATAATAAAAGCCATTTTATAATTTCTTACAATAGCTAGTACAGTTATCTGAATATAGTATTACTTAATTTCTCATACTATCAACAAAGATTTTTAAGAAAGACAATGTTTACATTTATTGCAGCATTTGCTACACTAAAAAAAAACTTAAGTGTCTAACTATAGACACTTAACATGTCTCTAATTTATGTAATAATTTCCAGCCATAAGTATTTTTCTAATTCAGCTAAATTGTAACTACTGTGAGAGTGAGAACAGTGTCTCCAGTATCTACAATAATGCTAAGGTGGTCACTGAATGTACGGAGAATAAATGAATTTAATTATCTATATCTTTATCCATCAAAAAAGAAAAAAAAAGTTCTTTAATTTCTGTTACAGTGCATCCTGAACTGTCTGAAAAAGAATATACATGAAAACCTGAAATTTTTACCTTTTTCCCTTTTTTAGGTTATTCATTATACTTAAAAAAAATTTAATTGCTTATGTTCTCTCCATCATAACTGTCTTAATTTTTGTAGAATTCTTCTCAGCTTTTGTTCGCATGCATATATTTACTTTTACTAAATCACTTTCCCATAATTAAACATTTAAGTTTTTAATCTAAGAAGTGTTCCACCAAACATAAAAAAAATGTTTTAAGTTTTATTTTAGGTTCAGGGGTACATGTACAGGTCTGTTATACATGTAAACCTGTGTCATAGGGGTTTGTTGTACAGACTGTTTTATAGTCCAGGTATTAAGCCTACTACTCGATAGTTATTTTTTCTGCTCTTCTCCCTCCTTCCACCTTCAAGTAGGCTCCAGACTCTGTTACTCTCTTCTTTGTGTCCATGAGTTTTCATCATTTAGCTCCCACTTATAACTGAGAATATGAGGTATTTGGTTGTCTGTTCCTATGTCAGTTTGCTAAGGATAATGGCCTCCAGCTCTATCCACATTCCTGGAAAAGACATGATCTTATTCTTTTTTTAGCTGCATATATGCACAACATTTTCTTTATCCAATCTGTCACTGAAGGGCACTTAGGTTGATTCCATGTGTTTCCTATTATGAATAGTGCTGCAATTCACATGCATATGTCTTTATGGTAGAATGACTTATATTTGTCTGGGCATAATACCAGTAATGGGATTGCTGGGTCGAATGGCAATTCTGCTTTTAGCTCTTTGAGGAATCGCCACATTACATTCCACAATGATTGAACTAATTTGCACCCCCACCAACATTGTGTAAGTCCTCCCTTTTTTCTGCAACCTCACCATCATATGTTATTGACTTTTTAACAACAGCCATTCTGACTGGTATGAGATGGTATTTCACTGTGGTTTTGATTTGGATTTCTCTAATGATCAGTGATACTGAGCTTTTTTTCATCTGTGTCTTCGCCACATGTATATCTTTGGAAAAGTGTCTGCTCACGTCCCTTATCCACTTTTTCATAGGGTTGTGTTTTTTTTTTTTTTTTACTGTAAATTTAATTTCCTTATAGATGCTAGTTATTAGACCTTTGTCAGATGCCTACTTTGCAAATATTTCCTCCCATTCTGTAGGTTGCCTGTTTACTCTGTTGGTAGTTTCTCTTTTTTTTCATTTTTTTATTATACTTTAAGTTCTAGGGTACATGTGCACAACGTGCAACTTTGTTACATATGTATACATGTGCCATGATAGTCTCTTTTGCTGTGCAGAAGTTCTTTACTTTAACTAGGTCCCATTTGTCAATTTTTGTTTTTGTTGTGATTTTGACATCCTCGTCATGAAATATTTGCCTGTTCCTATATTGAGAATGATATTGCCTAGGTTGTCTTCCAGGGTTTTTATAGTTTTGGGTTTTACATTTAAGTCTCTAATCCATCTTGAGCTGATTTTTGTGTATGGTATAAGGAAGGGGTCCAGCTTCAGTCTTTTGCATATGGCTAGCCAGTTATCTTAGCACCATTTGTTGAATAGTGAGTGCTTTCCCCATTGCTTGTGTTTGTCTGCTTTGTCAAAGATCAGATGGTCATAGGTGTGCAGCTTTATTTCCAGGCTCTATATTCTGTTCCATCGACCTCTGTGTCTGTTTTTGTACCAGTACCATATTGTTTTGGTTACTGTAGCCCTATAGCACAGTTTGAAGTTGGGTAACATGATGTCTCCAGCTTTGTTCCTTTTGCTTAGGATTCCCTTGGCAAATAGTCTTCTTTTTTTGGTTCCATATGAATTTTAAAATAGTTTTTCATATTCTTGTGAAGAACGTCATTGATAATTTGATAGGAATAGCACTGAATCTATAAACTGCTTTGGGCAGGATGGTCATTTTAATTATATTGATTTTTCCTATCCATGAATATAGAATGTTTTTCCATTTGCTTGTGTCATCTGATTTCTCTGAGCAGTGTTTTGCAGTTCTCATTGTAGAGATCTCTCACCTCCCGGGTTAGCTGTATTCATAGGTATTTTATTCATTTTGTGGCAACTGTGAATGGGATTGCGTTCCTGATTTGGCTTTTGGCTTTGTTGCTGTTGGTGTATAGGAGTGCTAGTGATTTTTTTTTAATGTACTGAATTTTATTACATAAAAGTACAATTAGTAAACTAATATACTAATTTATTTGAATATACTTTTAACTATAATTAATCATTTATTCCTCTCACTATAATGTTGACAAGTATTACTCTGAACACCTACCTTATACAATACTTAATATAAATTAACTACAAAGAGCCTCTCCACTTACATTTTCATCATGCATCTTACATTTTAATCTCCTTATTCTTTTATAGAACAGGTCATAAATAATGTCCAACTAATAAAAAAGAATCTCTAATATCTCTAATGCAGCAACAATCGATCACATGTTTTCACATGTGAATACAATAGGAATAAAATAACAGCATAAAGTAATTTGAAAGCTGTATTACATCATTACTCACTTTTCAAAAAAATTTTTTCTAGGAAACAAGTATACTTTCAATGTAATTACAATGCTTCAAAAAATCTACTCCCTTTAAAGTTATATACAAATAATTTATCTAACAACTTTAGTTGTAGGTTAGTTTTTATACTCAACACTCTGATTTAGTATAATGTGTGAAGTGTCAGTACCTTAGTTATCCTACTTTAAATTCTTTGGTATTTACATAGAATCAATTTTGAATTAAATATTTTTTCATATATATTGCATCTGCAAAAATATATTTTAGTATAAACTCTCTGGTGTTTTCTAAGCTGTAATTTTTGGGGAAAAAAAAAAGTGTTTCCAAATTCATTACATCTGCAGGACTCTTCTCCAATATAAATTCCCTGATGTTGAACAAAGCTTGAGCAACTGCTTCAGGGTTTTCCTCTAGTACAAAATGTGTGCAATAAGATCTGTGATACAAGTAAAGGTACTACAACCCCCTTTATATTTGTAATGGTTGTCTTCAGAATAAATACTCTTCTTCACTTTAAAGGCTTATATTTTCTGAAAGAATTTTTGACAGTAATTGCACTTTTAATGCTTTTATTAACTATGAATCTTCTTTTCGTTTCTTTTTTTGAGACAGAGTTTTGCTCTGTCGCCCAGGCTGGAGTGCAACGGCGTGATCTCGGCTCACTGCAACCTCCGCCTCCTGGGTTCAAGTGATTCTCCTGCCTCAGCCTCCTGAGTAACTGGGACAACAGGCATGCCCCACGATGCCCAGTCAATGTTTGCATTCTCAGTAGAGACAAGGTTTCACCACGTTGGCCAGGCTGGTCTCGAACTCCTGACCCAAGGTGATCCACCCACCTTGGCCTCCCAAAGTGCTGGGATTACAGGCATGAGCCACCGCGAGAAGTGGCATAGCCTGGACACTGCACAGTGGAATTTATATAGGGATGTGATGTTAGAGAACTACAGAAACCTGTTCTTCCTTGCTATTGTTGTCTCTAAGCCAGACCTGATCACCTGTCTGGAGCAAAGGAAAAAACCTTTGACTACGAAGAGACATAAGACGATTGCCAAACCCCCAGTTACATGTTTTCATTTTGTCCAAGACCTTTGACCAGAGAAGAGCATAAAAGATTCTTTCTAAAAAGTGATACTGAGAAGATATGAAAAATGTGGACATGACAATTTGCAGTTAAAAAAAGGCTGTAAAAGTGTGGATGAGTTTACATAAGGTGCACAAAAGTGGTTATAATGGACTTAACCAATGTTTGACAACTACCTAAAGAAAAATATTTCAATGTGATAAGTATGTGAAAGTCTTTCATAAATTTTCAAATTCAAACAGATATAAGACAAGACACACTGGAGAAAAAAAAAAACTTTTAAATGTAAAGAATGTGGCAAAGCTGTTAACCAGTCCTCAACCCTTACTACACATAAGAAAATTCATACTGGAGAGAAACGTTACAGATGTGAAGAATCTGGCAAAGCCTTTAAGCTGCCCTCTAACCTTACTACACATAAGATAATTCATACTGGAGGTCGGGTGCGGTGGCTCATGCCTGTAATCCCAGCACTTTGGGAGTCTGAAGCAGGTGGATCACGAGGTCAGGAGATCAAGGCCATCCTGGCTAACACGGTGAAACCCCGTCTCTACTAAAAGTAAAAAATATCAGCCGGGCATGGTGTTGGGCACCTGTAGTCTCAGCTACTCAGGCGGCTGAGGCAGGAGAATGGCGTGAACCCGGGAGGCGGAGCTTGCAGTGAGCCGAGACCGCACCACTGCACTCCAGCCTGGGCAACAGAGCAAGACTCCGTTTCAAAAAAAAAAAAGGTAATTCATACTGGAGAGAAACCCGACAGATGTAGAGAATATGGCAAAGCTTTTAACCACCCCTCAAACCTTTTTTTATATAAGAAAATTCATACTGGAAAGAAACTATACAAGTATGATAAATGTGGCAAAGCCTTCATTTCATCCTCAATCCTTATTTAACATGATATAATTCATACTGGAGAGAAACCCTACAAATGTGAAGAATATGGCAAAGCTTTTAACTGTTCCTCAAACCCTACTATACATAAGATAATTCATACTGGAGATATACCCTACAAATGTGATCAATGTGGCAAAACTTTCACCTGGTTTAGTCAAGCCTCACTAAGTGTAAGAGAACTCATCCTGGAGAGAAACCTTACAAATGTGAAGAATGTGGCAAAGCTTTTAACTGGTCCTCAGCCCTTAATAAACATAAAAGAATTCATATTGGACAGGAACCCTACATAGTAAATAATGTGGCAAATCTTTTAAATGTTCTTCAACCCTTAATAAGCATAAGATAATTTACACTGGAGAGAAACCCTATAAATGTGATGAATGTGGGAAAACCTTTAACCAGCCCTCAACTCTTACTAAATATGAGAATTTATATGGAACATAAACCCTACAAATATAAAGAATGTGACAAAGCTTTTTAAGGAAGTTCTCAACCCTTATTACACATAATTCATACCGGACAGAAACTCTACAAGTGTAAAGAACGTGGCAAAGCCTACAACAAGTTCTCAATTCCCTTTTTTTTTTTTTTTTTGAGACAGAGTTTTGCTCTTATCACCCAGGCTGGAGTGCAATGGTGTGATTTCGGCTCACTGCAACCTCCGCCTCCTGGGTTCAAGCCATTCTCCTGCCTCGGCCTTCCGAGTAGCTGAGATTGCAAGTGCCCACCACCACACCTGGCTAATTTTTGTGTTTTTAGGAGAGATGGGGTTTCACCTTCTTGGTCATGCTAGTCTTGAACTGACCTCAGATGATCCACTCGCCTCAGTCTCCTAAAGTGCTGGGATCACAGGCATGAGCCACCATGCCTAGTCATAAGTTCTCAATTCTTAAGAGACATGGTGATAATTTATGCTGAAGAGGAACTCTACAAACCTGAAAGATGTGATGGTGCTTTTACCAACACCTCCAACTTGTCAATACATTAAAAAAAAAAATTATACTAGTGTGAAACCCTAGAAATGTACAAAATGTGACAAAGCCTTTATATGGTTGCCACACTTGATTGTAGATTGTAGGTAAGATAATTCATACTGGTAAAACTCCTACAAGTGTGAAGAATGTGGCAAAACTTTTAATCAGTGCTTACACCTTATTTCACAGGAAAGCTATTACCCTTGAGAAAAGTTGTACAAACATAAAGAATATGGAAAAGTCATTAATGCTAGTGATTTTTGTACATTGATTTTGTGTCCTGAAACTTTGCTGAAGTTGTTTATCAGCTGAAGGAACTTTTGGGCTGAGATCCTATTATCTAGAAAATTTATATATACAATATATATAAATATATACATAGAATCCAGACATAGAATCATTGTCATCTGCAAACAGGAATAGTTTGACTTCCTCTCCTCCAATTTGAACATACTTTATTTCTTTCTCTTGCTTGATGGCCCTGGCCAGGACTTCTGACAATTAATTTTTAGGACCACTTTACAACACTTATTGAATATTTGCAGTCCCCTACTATTTGTAATAGTAAAATATTGGGACAATTTGAAATGAGCAACAATTAAAAATTTTTAAAGACAACCCAAATATCCCAAACTAAGTGGAAGAATTAAATTAATGAAATTATGGTAAGTTACAAAATAGTACATATTATGTCATATCCCTTTGTTTTAATGTATCTATATATGTATGAAGAATATGCAATGATATATACTACACAGTGAGTGGCAGCTGTCTCTAAATAGGCAAGATTATATGTGTTTGTAATATTGTTCCTTGACTAATCTGTTTGTGGTTTTTTTGCTTGATCTTGGTTTTTGAGCATAACATGCCCACCTGACTGTGTAATAATAATTAATACATTAATTAATAGAAAGTCCAATGTTGAATATTTATATTGGATTTTCCTCCCCACTGGCTAATCATTATTCTCACATATTTAGATTATCCAACTTTTTGCCATTACGAAGAATTCAATAGAAATAACTGGGTAAGCCTGAATTAAAATAATAAAGTAAAATAGGGGAGAAAATCCTGAAAAATGAATAACATTCCTTAAAGAAAAAGAATTGTAAAATCACCCCAGTCATGCCCAAATCAGTAAAAACCAGTGGCCAAAAAAATATTAATTTTAAATCAATTCATTCTTGAGCTTTCAAAGCAATGTTGACTACATCACAAACTACTATTATTTGCAGTTCCCAGAATTTAGGATTAGGTCTTTGTCTGCATGGCTACGAAGTAAACAACAGGTACTTCATGTCTTATTCATGTGCTTGTTTTCTCTGTGAAGCCTTTGCTGATTCCTCCAGAAATTGATAGATACCCATTGCCATATGCACCCTTCTTGTACATACTTCTGTTTTACATTTTACCATAATATAAAGTAAATATGTGTCTGTCTCTTCCATTGGATTAGAAGTTCCCTGAAAGCAGAAACCACATCTTAGCATTTTTATATTCTCTGCCCTATCCCTAACACAGTGAAATATTAATGAAACTGCTATAAAAAATGCCTGAGTTACCAAGTCTGACACAGTCATTTCGACAAACATTTAAGTTGATTTATGGAAGGTATAAAAGGAACTAAAACTGTGGCTCTTCACCATAAGAAGCTTAAAAGGTTAATGGAGAAGTTTATACAAGAATATAAGTAATTATAAAACACACAGAATAAATCTTAGAAGTACAAATGAAGTGTTACAAGTGTACAGCAAAGGGAGAAGTGAATTCTGTCTGAAAAGGAGGGATCAGGGAAAGTTTCCTGGAAGAGTCAGTATATCAGAGAAGCTTTAAAAGATGATTAGGATTTTAAAAGGTAGAAAAGGTAAGAAAATATAGAGAACTGGCTGGGCACAGTGGCTCATGCCTGTAATCCCAGCACTTTGGGAGGCTGAGGTGGGTGGATCACTTGAGGCCAAGAGTTCAAGACCGGCTTGGCAAACACGGTGAAACTCTGTCTCTACCAAAAAATATAAAAATGAGCCAGGTGTGGTGCCACGCACCTGTAGTCCTGGCTACTCAGGAGGCTGAGGCACAAGAATCGCTTGAATCCAGAAGGTGGAGGCTGCAGTGAGCCAAGATCAGTGGAGTGCGCCACTGCCCGCAAAAAAGAATGAGACTCTGTACCCCCGACAAAAAAAAAAAAAAAAAAAAATAGAGAGAGAAAGAACCAAGTAGAATCCAGTCTCACTTTCATATACAGTAGGTGAGGAGGAGTATTTTTTTTTTTTAATTAGAAGAACAGAGTAGCATTAATTTCTTAGACATCCTTAATTTAGAAATTTGGAGAAGTCAGTTTACAACTGATTAAACAGGCAAAATGAGATTTCTTCTTTATGTTCCAAACTACACCTGGAAAAAAATTTCACTTTACCATCAGATAACTTTTAGAAACCAAAGATTATCAATAAATGTGATTTTTTCTATACATGATTTTCATTAGAGTCATCAGATTAGGTAGGATGTCAGGAGGGGAGAATTAAAGGCACATTTCAAATTAGGTATAATGACTTTCAACATATCCATAATGTCCCATATAAAATAAATCTTAATTCTATTCTTATTTGTCCTAAGAAAAAAAAAGGAAAAAAATTAAAATGCCTTGTCCAAGATCCAAAACTAAAAGAAAATATACTTACTGTAACACAACCTTTAGAAGCTCCTTTAATTTTACCAATATAAACAGAAGTAAATATAAAATCCAGTTGTAGATCCATCTCATTACTAGGCATAATACTGGAAATGTTTTCCATGACAGGATTATACGGGCATAATTCAGATGACATCTAACAAGGAATAAATCATAAAATGCATATAACTCTAAGTACTATATAAATACTGAAAATGACTTTCACCATCAAATTCTTCTTTAAATTACTATTAGTAAATTTTTGAAGAATTTTATACTGTTCTTACTGTGAAGAAATAGTTATCTAGATTTTTTTTCTGAAAAAATATGACTTACCTTTGAGAAAATTACACTAAATAGCTGAATTCAAAATTAATTCCAGAAATATATACTCCTCTGTATCAAAAGCCATGGTTTCACATTCAATAGTCTCTAATAGGTTTTATTCATTTTTAACTTGACAGAAGTAAGTTTTAAACATATACTGTACTTTTATTTAAAATGAGTTTTTAAATATATGATCTCTTTGAATCACCACAACCACCCAATACGCAGGTTTTTCAGTTTTCCATTTCATAAATAAAGTTAACAGATGTTTAGATTGGTTAAGCGACCTGCCCAAAATCATGCGATTAGTAAGAAGCAAAACAAAGATTCAAATGCAGGTTTCTCTCTCCAGGTCCAGTGTCACTTCAACCATAAAAACTGTTTCCATTAACCAAAATAATGTTCTTGCTACTGTACTTTAAAGATTTTTTATTTTAGATTCGGGGGTACATGTGCAGATTTGTTACAAGGATAATATTGCATGATGCTGAGGGCTGGGCTTCTATTGAACCTGTCACCCAGATAATACCCAACAGGAAGTTTTATGGCCCTGGCTCTCCTCATCGCCCCCCTACTTCTGGAGTCTCCAATGTCTGTTGTTCCCATCTTTATGCCTGTGTGCTACTGCACTTTCAATATGCCATGAAGGAACGTAAGTGCCTAAGAATGATCCATTATATCAAATCTATATACTCTATGTTTGAAGACAACCAACCAGAAATGGCTTATACTTGCCTAAAATCTCAAAAATCATATCACTTCCACTCAAGTGACTATATAACTTTGCTTTTAAATTTTAATAGAAAACCAAGCAATATCAGCAGCAACTCTTTTCCACTGTTTCTTCTGAATTTTATACTACTTTCAGATGACTTTTTCAACTTTTTCAAATGTGCCGAACCTCTGCACATTATCCCTAACACCACACATGACCAAACAGATTACTACTAAAGCAATTATTATGAACATGTACTCACTCCCCTCTTACCTCTAGCAATTGTGACTAATCCCTGTCTAAAACATATCATACTCATTATTTTAAACCCAGCTCATAATGCCATTTACCTGCTTAATTGAATTTCTTTGTCATTCTCATGTTTTATTGCTTAGTATACTATTAATATCTTCTTATTCCCTAAGTAAAAAAGGGAATCAAATCAATCAAATCAAATCAGATAGCTCCAACATCAGTCAGACAAATAACTGTGGGCTTTTTTAGTGATAAAATGAGAAGTTGGTATAGAAATAATTTCTCACTGGGCTTCACATTTGGTAAAACTAGCTGGCTCCTAAAAATGACCAATCCATATTTCTCATAATTCATTTAAAACTGGAACAAGAGAGAGCATAGAAATGTGGCATTCTGCCTTATGGTAGATCTCCACAGTATTGGCTGCTTGGTTGTGATTATGAATTTAGTAAATTCTAAAAGATATGTTATTTTCTTATAATATGATCATTTCATACTGCATTGTCAATTTATTACCCTGCCAAGGCCTAATTCTTCTATAAGTTTAAATTCATTATCAACAATGACACTTTTAATTATACATGCAACTAAACCATCAAGTAGGAAATTGACCCAATCTAGCAAAAATGGTTACATTTTTGCAAAAATTCAGAACAAAGCTGAAGTGATTTCTATGTGGAATACCAAATACAAAAGCAAATACCCATGAAACAATAATCAGACCAAACTGTTTTCATAGATTGGGCCAACTCTTCATCATACTCTGCAAAATAAGAGCCTCTGACATTATTCAAAAACAAAACAAGATAAGTTTACCATAATTCTGCACTGGTGGTCAATGATCTTTTCTTACAAATAGAATAATCAGAGGCTAATAACAAGAAAGAGTACCAGCTGGGAGCAGTAGCTCACGCATGTGATCCTAGCACTTTTGGGGGGTGGAAGTAGGAGGATTGCTTGAGCCCAGTAGTTAAGAGACCAGCCTGGACAACACAGGGAGACCCTCATCTCTAAAAATAATATATATTTTAAAAACATTAGCCAGGCATGCTGGCACGAGCCTATGGTCCCAGCTATTTGAGAGGCTGAATGAGAGGACTGCTTGAGCCCAAGAGGTTGAGGCTGCAATGAGCCATGATCATGCCACTGCACTCCAGCCTGGGTGACAGGGCAAGACCCTGTCTCAAAAAGAAAGAAAGAAAGAATGAATACTGATAAAAAATGTTTTGAACCTTATTTTAGACCTACTCTCTTCAAAGGACTGAATTAATTGACTGATACTAAACTAACACACTTCCATTTATTATTTTCTATAAGAATGAAGAGGCAGAGGACTTACCACATTTGACAGGTTTCTGACCTATATCCCCAAAGCCATGTTCTTTCCTCTATATCATACTGCCTTCGTAATATGTGAGGAAAAGGAGTAATTCCAAGTAGCCATAATACTCCAAGACCAGACATATAAATACTAGAAAATGTGTTTAATTCTACAAAATGTTAGTGAAATGTCCAATGAAAGCCAGAAAAAAAGAAAAATATTCAAGTAATAGAATATTTAGACTGAAAAAATATAAATCACCAGAAAAAAAGGTATAATATTTTCGTTTCAAAATAAAGACAACTACATATTTCATTCAAACTACTATAAAAGTTGTCTCAAAATTCAAACTAAGAAAATTTCTAATTTTCATTACAATATTCAGCTTGATAAAACAAGTAACAGTCATTAATCAATAGTGTATATTTCATTGTTAATCTGGGAGAAGACAGAAATAAATTACCTGTACAGATTCACGTGAAATCAATGGTAGTTCTGACAATGCTGATTCAGAAGTACTCTCATTTTCATTAGTTGTCTCATGGTCTTGCTTAGATTGTAACTTAAGAATTTCTGAACTTTTATGCTCAACAGGTCCTTCTTCATCACTGGAAACAACAACTAAGAGGAAAAGAAAAATGTATTTTTATTCTTTTTTTTTTTTTTGAGACACAATCTTCCCATCTTGGCTCACTGCAGCCTCTGCCTCCCGGGCTCAGGCAATTCTCCTGCCTCAGCCTCCTGAGTAGCTGGAATTACAGGCATCCACGACCACGCCCAGCGAATTTTTGTTTTAAGTAGAGGTGGAGTTTCAGCATGTTTGTCAGACTGTTCTCAAACTCCTGACCTCAGGTGATCCTCCTGCCTCAGCCTCCCAAAGTCCTGGGATTATAGGAATGGGTCACTGCGCCCAGCCGAAAAATGTATTTCAAATGTGTAACAATCACATATCAAAAAAAGAACTTTCGGTTGGGTGCAGTGGCTCACTCCTATAATCCCAGCACTTTGGGAGGCTGAGGTGGGTGGATTCCCTGAGGTCAGGAGTTCAAGATCAGCCTGGCCAACATGGTGAAACCCTGTCTCTAGCAAAAATACAAAAATTAGCCAGGTGTAGTGGTGCATTCCTGTAATCCCAGCTACTCGGGAGGCTGATGAAGGAGAATTACTTGAGCCCGGGAGCGGGTGGCTGCAGTGAGCCGAAATCGCACCACTGCACTCTAGCCTAGCTCACAGAGCGAGACTCTGTCTCAAAAAAAAGAACTTTGTAATTATTGCAATTTATTTTTAATAATCCTGTTAAACTTAATCACCTAAATTTATTCAATTTAGAAACAGGCCTATCATTTGTTATCTGATTTATAGTAGTTATAGACAATGACTCCATATCAGTGCAATTATTCAGCAGTTACCCGCACCCTTACCTTCTAAAGAACAAAGATTTTTAAAAATGGATAAAGCCATGAGGAGGCCTTAGGAACAAATGCTGGTTCTCACAGTGTATTGTGCCATCACTCTAAATTGTACTTTAAGTCCTGTTACATGAATTGCTTCAAGCAATGGGAAATTAATAACTAGGGGAAGATGTGGGAGACTATTCGCTGGAGATCCTTTAAAACCTTTGGAAGTTCTTTGTACCATCTGTCGGCATCAACTACTCCGAAGCTGATTAAATCAAAATTAATGAGAATAATTAGATAGCACTTAAACTCTGCAT
The DNA here is from genome assembly GCF_002776525.5 of Piliocolobus tephrosceles. Lineage (NCBI taxonomy): Eukaryota > Metazoa > Chordata > Mammalia > Primates > Cercopithecidae > Piliocolobus > Piliocolobus tephrosceles. Next base: position 6,369,923 of record NC_045435.1, on the reverse strand, counting down.
ACTTCATCAACCAAATGACATTAATGATGGTCCTTAAAGAATCTATTTTAAAACTACTCAGTGAGATTACTGTGTACTAATCTAAGAAAAAATTACTTCTGTTTTCAAGTCCTCCATTAGTTTACCTAAACCGATATTTTAAAACTCATGAAGGAAACTCCAAACCCCAAGCCTTTTTTTCCTAAAGTTAATATATTCCACAATGATGTCATAAACAGCTCATGGCCTTAGCCAAATTTGTTCAAGAGGAAGAAAAAACAACTAAGTGAAGCAGAGGAAATTAAGTAACTTTATAATCCTCCTGTCACTTACTTGGTTCAGCTGAGATCAATGATTGGTTCCCTTCATTATGTCCTCTTAGAACAGGCTTTTCTATTGTATTCAACTCATTCTCATCCTTCTCAACCAGGGAAGAAATCCCTACAGTATCAACGGAATTAGAGTTCTCAACAGTTTCAGTGGTTGAACAGGCAGAGGCACTTTTGGTGGTGTTACTCAAAGTCAACTCCTGACTGTTAAATGAGGATAGTTTAGTAAAATCACTTTTTGTAGGTTTAGTTGTAATTTCTTCAGGCAGTTTTAGATCCTGATGACAGTTTTCACTTGACTTTTCAAACTCAGTGGATATTGTTGAGTCATCTTCTTGTTTTTTCTAAACATAAACACATAGAAAAAAATAGCATTTTTCAAATTTGGCTTGCTTAAACCATTTTTAAATTTCTAAAAAAAAGTAAAAATATTGTATCACTTCTATAACTACATGGATAGAAAACTAAACAATTATACCACATTATACTTGCCAATGTCTCCCAAGTATAAAGATATGGAGTTTGATCTGTCCAATCTGATGCCTGATAATTTTTTAAAAGGTGAAACTGGGAGATTTCCATCATTACAAATGCTTTGTCAGACAGTCTCCCACGATCTAAGTCAACTTTAGAATGAGAAGATGTATTTACGTATTTTATTTTGCAAAAGTAATAATGCCAATGTGACTACTTTGGTAAAACTACTTTGGTAAAAAAAAATTTTTAATTAACAATATAACAACATTGAAAATTATGAAAATCAATCATTGCCTTCAGTATCTCATCTACTGTATAAATCTAAATCATGCTTATAATTACAACCCAAAAACATTACAAGATCCTGAAATGATTTATGGATCAAAGAAATTGAAAAGCTTCTTACTGTTTTATTGCTATTTATATACTAAGTCTTTGAAAATACAAAATGTATGTATTTAATATGATAATTGTTTACTTACAATAAATTCCCTAAACTCTAAACAGAAGCTTAAAGAATTTGATAAGTGAATTGCTACTGATAAAATAAATCTAATAATAATTTTACAGAGCAAACAAAAAAAAGCAAGTGATTAGACAGTATGAATTGTATTTGGCTGAAATAAAGAAAAAGTCTAAAGGATGTACAACAAACTACTAAGGAAAGAGTGATACAAGAAAAGGAGCAATTTTAACTTTTTTAGTCATTCATAATATTTGAAATGTGTCCCAATAACTCTGTATCACTGAGAAAGGTTACATTTAAAATTGTTTTTTAATAATAAAGCTAACAGTGAACCAAAAAAAAAAAAAAAAAGAAATCTGATAATAAAAGCTGAAAGCTAGAGGAACATTATTTGGCCAGTCAACTCATTTTTATCATAGCATGAAATAATTTCCTATAATATCTAAATACCTCTACTTACTGTCTGTTCTGTTGACTTATCCAAAGAAGCACAATTTTGGGAATCAGGTATATTATATCTAAGCCTTCTCTTTGTCTTCCTGGAAATCAGAGTGGGTTCCATTTTTGAATCAGAATATTTAACAGCCTTGTTTCTGCTTTCCTGTTCGAGATGATCACAACCTCTACTTCCACTGTTAAGGTCTTAAAAAATAAATGAAGCATAAATATGGACAAAAAAGTACAGAGAGAATCTCTTTTAGAAGAGCTCGAAGAAACATCATCAAAATTGCTATACTACTTCCACAGCTCATGAAAATAGAAGTATACTGTTAAATTCTCATACTGACACTGGATAAAGGTAAAGGCATGCCCTATTTTAATTGGCATACACAAAGTAAACGTTCATTATACAATAGTTGTGAGGTGAGAAAAATACATAAAGAAGAAATATCCTTTTTCATTGTAGCCAAAGCAAAGCCACCAAACTGTTTTTCCATTTGCTATAAATGAATTTGGTTGTACTATCAAAAAAGGGGAGGTCTTATTAAAATCTAGAAAATTCATGTCTTAAAGTTTGATAATTCAATGTGACTTTATAAACTAGTCTTTTAAAATGTAATTTACATAAATACATATTTTTAGTGGAAAGGGACTATAATTTGAAAGAGTGTTGATTGCTGCTCTTTAAAAGGAGCCAAAATACCTTTGCTCTGTAGTTGGCTATATGTGATCATTCACAAGGTTGCCCATTTACTTAACAATAATCAAGACCCTGTCATTTTAAATCTCCAATTTACTCAATAATCAAGACCCTGTCATTTTAAATCTCCAATAAATCCATCATTCTAGAGAAGTACATCCTTTTTTAAGTCAACAAGAAATCATTTTGAAATTCATGCCAATCATTACTAAAAATACTATTTGTTATCAAATATATGTACTGTACAAAAATACCTTCCAAAAGTTTCCACCTAATTAACTAAAAGTTATCCTGAATTATTTTGCTTTCTGAATCTATGTCATACAAGTACCAACTCAAAGTTTATGCACAGCAAGTCACAAAGCAGTTGACTTTAATTCACAATTTTCAATTCATCTGACTGGCCTGACTTCTCCAATCATGGAACGTTCTTCAATACCACACATCTTCTCTTTGAACTATTCTTGCTTTTACTGTAGCTTCAACAATTCCTAATAACTAATATTCATGATAATCTGTCTTTGACATTACTTAAAGGAAGGCACTGGAATGGGACTGAAGGTAAAAATTCCGAGAGGGTCAACAGCCTTTCAATTTCCAGAGAAAACACCTTACTCACTCCCTAAGGAAAATAAAACTCCCTCCAAATCATCAACACAATATTTAGGACAGCACATTAAATTTTATATGTAATATTGTAAACTATAAAAGTGGTCTAATACAATTTCTACACACAACATATCAAACTATAATTTCTAAACATAAATATTATACTACAGTAAAATGACTCATGAAAGGAAAGGGGCTTGAGAAAAACTTGGTTATACAGGAATTTTCTTTTAAAGAATTTATTATTTGTACATTGGTCAAGCCTGTCTCATGGAAAAATGAGTAACTTTATTATATAGAATGAAATATTGTAAAAATAGGAGTACACCTGCATCATATATAATTTAACCTGCAAATATTACTAGCATATGAAACCAAAAAGGTGAAAAATCCTTTAAACAAAAGAATATTAAGTATTTCCAAGGTATTATGTTGGTGAAAGCAAATTCCACAAGGCAAACTTAATGTGCTACAGAAAAAAATGTACACCTAAGGTTTAATTCAGAATTTCCATTAATTTACAGGTTTTTTTTTTTAAATGACTGGTATCAGATGTAGGAGAGTAAACTTTGTTTTAATAAAGATCCGATAGCTAATTTTATTAGAAACACTTTTCCTCCCAGTGGTGGTACCTTCAGGGATACTGAAAAACTAAAAAATGTTTCTTTTGTCATGTACTTTTCCCTGATGCATGTCTAAAATGCCACTGTGACCTTGAGGTAATACTCCTGGGTACAAATCAGAAAGTATTTTATTCAAGTCAATGTGAGGACTACTGCTTTCCTGGGTAAAGTAGGAATCTTTGTCTTGATAGTATCTGAAATGAGCCCACTTGTACAATTACTTATATTTTTACTTGGTAATCAATACAGTCATCCCTCAGTATCCTCAAGGGATTGGTCCCAAGGACCCAGGATACCAACATCCATGGATCCATAAGCCCCTAAAGGTATAGTATTTGCATATAACCTATATACACTCTCCTGTATAGCTTAAATAATCTCTAGATTACTTATAATATCCAATACAACATAAATGTTATGTAAATAGCTGTTATACATTTTTTTTATTATTGTATTATTCTATTATTTATTATTGTATTATTGAAGTTTTTTCAAATATTTTCCATCTTTGGTAGGTTGAATCTGCAGGTGCAGAACACAAAGATACAGAGAAATGACTGTAATTATTTCTAAGAAAGTACAGTTTAAAAGAAAACAAATGCTTTTCATTATACATTGACAGTGACTAATTGGAAGCTTGTCTGTACAAAGTCACAGCACATTCTCCAAAGACTGCCTTTATAAGAGTTTCAGCTGGTTTCTTGTACAAATATAAGTTATTAGTCTAGTTTCATTTAAAAATTTTTTCTATTAAAAAGGCTACTAAAAAGAATCTTTAAATAGATGTGCTCTAAATGAAGTGCAATGAATTTTTGCATAGTGCTGTTAAAAGACTTTTTTGTATTATGAATAACTTATGAAATAACTCAACACTAAAATAGTGGCCAAGCGTGGTGGCTCATGCCTATAATCCCAGCACTTTGGGAGGCCAAGTCAGACAGATTGCTGGAGCCCAGGAGTTTGAGACCAGCCTGGGCAATATGGCAAGACCCTGTCTGCAAAACACAAAAAATGAGCCAGGCGTGGTGGTGCATGACTATAGTCTCAACTACTCAAGAGGCTGATGTGGGAGAATCACTTGAGCCCGGGAGACAGAGGCTGAAATGGGCTGTGATCATGTGTGATTATGCCACTGTACTCCAGCCTGGGTGACAGAGTAAGGCCCTGTCTTAAAAAGAAAAAGAGAAAGAGAAAAGCAAGAAAGCAAGCAAGCAAGAAAGAGACCTCAACAAACATTTGAAGCTATCAATAATCCAACAGACCCCTGAAGGTGTTAGTTTCACAAATAAATAATGTAGTAAAATTGTTTTTCTCCAAGTATCAGTAAAATAGTTTTAATTGTTGAAAGCGAGACAAACAAGAAAAAGAAGTCAAATCATAAATCCTATATATGCAAGGAGGCCTACAAAAAATTTGCCCAAGTCTAGGAAGTATTTACCTTCAAATTTGCTAATAGTCGCTTGTTTGGCATCCTCCTAAAGTTGAGAGAAATTCTAATGAATAGAGAATGTATTTCATAGTAGGTGAACAGACAGTGATAAGCTAATAATAAAAACCCAGTTAGCAGTAACATTAATATCCATGGAAACAACACTTAGAAATAGCTAAATTAACATAACTTCATAGCTATATCCAAGTCTCCCCAAAGAAGAAAAAAAATATTAAAATTTAACTTTTGGGATCAGTAAATAAATCCGGAAATAAGTACTATACTACATAAAAGGTTTAGCAATTTTCTTTGTGTTGCCAAATAATCTCCCTTTACTTTCACATATCCTTTCAAAGTAAAATAAAATAATTTATTTATAACAAAAATTTATACAATAAGCAAAAATTCAAATTCCAACAGTTTTCTAAGGTTCACAAACCTTTAGGCTGAGTATCGGACATTAAAAGAGAAATGTCATCATCCTTTCTTTGTTTTTCTTTATTGTGTGCAGCCTGCTTCACAGAATTGTCATCTACTGTCTTACTTCGTTGCGAGCCCCTACAAAAGAGAATTGTATTATACTCAATTCTAATAAAGCCCAAATGAATTTAGAAGCCAACTATCATGTATTTAAAAATCCAGCAGATTAGAAACACAGTCCCACATGGCAGACTGTAAGAGCTGGGTAGTAAAAAAAAAATTGAACTCAGATTTAAGAAATAAGTTATCCTCCCTTTTCTACCTTTAAATTCCCCATGTATGTTTTGGGGGCGGGGGGGGAAACGAGATATCAATATTGGAGGACTGTGCACATGCAAAATGAGCAAAAGAGTAATACTATACAGTATTAAATAAGTTAGGTTTAAAAAGTAAAATTCCAAGGACACAAGTACCTCAAACCTATGTATAGTCAAACAATTATAAGCCAAAGTTGAATGTTAATATATTCCAAGCATGGTTCATATATCCAAAAGTAAGTATGGTAACAAATTTTCAATAGTATGTGGTAATAAATTTTACCTATAGAGAAAATAATTTAAAGTCTAAGGTACTGGTAAAATAGCAAATTTTGGAATGACAGTCACAATGTTACTGCTAATAAAAATTCAGAAATACAAAACATACTATAATGTATAAGTGCATACATATGAAACAAAATATAAAAATTTAGACTGGAAGGATTCAAGCCTATTTGGATAGTAGAGAATTCTAAAGAGGGAGAGTATTAGAATCAGGGAATATAAAATAAGCAAGTTTTCAACTTTCTATAATACTTCTTTAAAAACAAATTTAAAACTGAAAAAAATAGGAATTATATTGGTTAAATCTGAGTGATAAGTATTGGAATATCATTCTCTATACTTATGCGCATATTTAAAGTATTTCAAAATTTAAAAATATATAAATTATTTACATCTAAGGCAGCTAGTATAAGTCAAAAACAAGGACTATAAAGACCAATAGCACATAATGCTTCTTTGTTTTGAGAGAATTATTTGGAAGGGTAAAAATGACTTACAAATAAAAAAAAGCTACAGTATCCAAACATCACCAGTGTAGCGTCACAGTTAAAGAAAGGGTTATAGGTGCTATTACACTGCTCATTTTCATATTTACTTTGGTACAATTTTCTTTATTTTCAGATTGGAAATTAAAAGGCCAAATAATCAAAATCATAAGGGTGAGCCAATTTCACTTGCAAAGAGGTTCTGACTTAGTCAAATCATTCCACTCCTCAACTCTCAAGAATTATTCTTAAAGAATAAGGGCATCTAAGCAAATTTATACCATAGAGTTTTGTTTACTGAACATGAAAACCAAAAGAGAAGTCAAAAAAATTTTGTTCTCCTTGAAAGAATTATCACTACAGGCACTATAAACAAAAACAGAATGTGACCTAAAAGACAATCTAAAAAGATGCTTAGGTGCTTATGTTTCCCCTGATATAAGAAGCAAACAGTATAATAGTCCTTGTTTTTCTAGCACAATGAACATTGAAAAACAAAATAAGACTTCACATGTAAACCACTTTAAAAGTTACATGGTTGTAGAAAAAAAGACTTTATAATAGAGGATTTTCTTGACCAAATGCTAAGCATTAAGTAGTTGGCATGAAACCAAAAATAAAAATGAATAAGTATTTTCAAAAGGTAATGTCATGATTCAAATGCACATACAGTGAAGCCAAACACATCTGTGATATAATCTCAATCCAAATAACAGTTTTTTGCAGAATATGACAATCTGGTTCTAAACTATACATGGTGGAAAGTCATATGTTTAAAGATAAGGATAGCAATGTTCAAACACTGTTAGCTTCCATCCTCTTATAAGAAAAGGAAATGAATGGACTGGAAACACCCAAGTTCCTGAACAAGAAATATAAACATTCAAATTATTCAAGTAAATGTAATAAAAGCTCAAAATAAATATTTTCCAGTGTGACAAAATTCTAAGAAATTTTTTAAATACTCAAGCAAATATATTTTAAAATTATAAAAATGTATTAAAATAGTGTGGTACTAGAATAGAGACATACCAACCATAGAAACAGAAAACAGAACCCAGTAACAAACTTTCAAATATATGCTCAAAAGATTTTTGACAGGGATGCTGAAACCATTCAATCGGGAAGGGATAGTCTTTTCAATAAAGGGTGCTGTGAATAAAGGATAGTCATATGCAAAAGGAAGAAGTTGGATGGTTATCTAACACCATCTACAAAAATTAACTCAAAATGGATCAAACACCTAAATATAAGGCAGAAAACTATAAAACTCTTAGAAGAATACATAGGGGAAACTTTTATGACTTTAGATTTGGCAGTGATTTACTGGATATAACAACAAAAACACAGTTAACAACAAAGATAAATTTGAATTCATTAAAATTAAAAACTTATGGCTGGGCACAGTAGTTGACACCTGTAATCCCAGCTCCTTGAAAGGCTGAGTGAGGATTGCTTGAGGCCAGAAGTTCAAGAACAGCCTGGAGAACATAATGAAACCCCGCCTACACACACACACACACACACACACACACACACACACACACACACAATTTAATAATTAACTAGGCATGATGGTATGCCCCTGTAGTCTTAGCTACTCAGGAAGCTGAGGGGAGAATCACTTGATCCCAGGAGTTCAAGGTAGCACTACAATCATGCCACGCACTACAGACTGGGCAACAGAATGAGGCTCTGTCTCAACAACAAAAAAAAAATCAAACCACATACATATTAAGGGATTAATAGTGAGAATATATAAAGACCTCCTACAGCTCAACAACAAAAAATAAATAACAATCAAAAAATGGGCAAAGTATTTGAAGAGATGTTTCTCCAAAGACATACAAATGGCCAATTAGCATGAAAAGATGTTCAACATTACTAATCACTAGGGAAATGCAAGCCCAAATAACAACATACCATTTCACACAGATTAGGACAGAGTAATTTTTTAAAAAAAAATTTTTTTTCATTTAAAAAAAATAAACAAACATTGGCAAAAATATAGAAAAAGTGGAACCTTTGTACATTGTTGGTGGGAATGTTCAACAGTGCAGCCACTATGGAATAGTTTGGTGGTTCCTCAAAAAACTAAATAGAGAACTACCATATAAGAAGCTAAACACAGGCCAAGCATGGTGGCTCACGCCTGTAATCCCAGCACTTTGGGAGGCTGAGGCAGGCGGATCACCTGAGGTCGAGAGTTCAAGACCAGCCTTTCCAACATGGAGAAACCCCGTCTCCACTAATAATACAAAAATTAGCCGGGCATGGTGGCGCACTGAGGCTGAGGCATGAGAATCGCTTGAACCCAGGAGACGGAGAGTGCAGTGAGCTGAGATCACACCACTGCACTCCAGCCTGGGCAAGAAGAGCGATATTCCATCTCAAAAAAAAAAAGAAGCTAAACACATAATCACAAAGTTATCAAGCAATCTCACTCCTAGGTATATACCCAAAGGAACTGAAAGCAGGGACATGAACAGATTCTTGTACTCCACTGTTTACTGTAGCACACTATTCAGAATAGCCAGAAGGTGAAAACCACCTTAGGGTCCATCAACAAATGAAAAGAAAAACAAAATGTGGTATGTTCACACAATAATTATTGTATGAATAATTCATACAATATTATTATATAATATAATGTATGAATTCATACAATATTATTATATAATATAATGTATGAATTCATACAATATTATTGGGCCATAAAAAGGAATGAACTTGTGATATGTGCTACATGAACTTTGAACACATTATGCTAAGTAAATTCAGCCAAACGCAAAAGGACAAATATTGTATGATTCCACTTAAAGAAGTAACTAAAATAGACAAATTCACAGACAGGAAGTAGATTAGAGGCTACCAGGGGATTCTGAGAGGGGAGAATGGGGAATTATTATTTAATGGTAACATAGTTTCTGCTTGAGATGAAAAAATTGTGATAATGGTTGCATAGCAATATGGATGAACTTTGAGGACATTATGCTAAGAAAAAAGAAACCACTAACTAAAAGACAAATACTGAGATTCCACTCATATGATGACATATTTAGAACAGTCAAATTCATACAGGCAGAAAGTAGAATGGTGACTGCCAGGGACTAGAAGAAGGGAAAAATGGGGAGTTATAGTTTGATAAATACAGAGTTTCAGTTTGGGAAGATGGAAAACGTCCTGGAAAAGAATGGTGGTGATGGCTGTACAAATATGTGACTGTACTTAATGGCACTGAACTGTACACTTAAAAATGGTTAAAATGGCAATTTTTAGGTTACTGATATTCTATTACAATCTTTAAAATACAAAAAAAGGTATTAAAATGTACAACAAATGAAGAGAATGGGAGAACTGGTTCTACTAATTTCATAATAAAACATACTACAGAGTAACATCAACAAGTATAGTACTACAGACTAGTATATATGAAATGGCTGGGAAAAGAAAAAACAGAAGAATTTGAAACAAAGCTGGGAAACTAAGCTTTTAAATTCAGTTGTAGAGGAATAACTGGGTAGCAACAGAGAAAAAAAGAATTCAGAATCACATCCAATACTCTAAGGTAAAATGAACTATCATATGCTAATGAATAAAAGATGTAAGTTTTTTTTTAAGCCATCAGAAGAAAAACACTCTATTTATTAGCCTTGTGGAAGAAGAATTTCTTGAGAATGGAAGTAAAGAAATTATAGAGAAAAGCATGATCGGATTCAACTACATACCTGGTAAACTTTTAATAAACGATAAACTAAGAGCATCAAAATAAAAAAGAGAAGTTAAACCCAAAACTGCATCAAAGTGCAATACAAAGGAGTTCCAGTTCCCAGTCCAGCATGAAAGGAGCTTGGAAGTTATCTATCCTAACGGGTAAAACTGAAAAATTAACAACTCTTCCTGGACATGACAAAGAAGTGAAGTCACAGGATGAATGGCTGTCCCCAAAATGGGAGAAAGACGGCCAGGTGAATACAGAGAATCACAACTTACTGAAGCAAAAACCCACAAGCAGAAACAGTCCCAGGAACTATTATTGGAGTATGAAGATCTAAACTGCAATTGACAAACTGCTGAGGGTTCAATGTACCCAAGTTTAAGCGTTAAAAATCCCAGAGGACTTAGTCATAAAGGGGGTCGCACACTTTCGTTTGTGAGTTTTATCTGCAGGAGTTCAACCAGGTTCTCACAGTGAATATCAGAGAAAAATCGCCTCATGCTTCAGCAGAGGAAAGTAAACACTTTCAAATATGCCAGAGCATTCTGTTCTTCTTCACAAGGCCTGCCCTCAAGAAAAACTGTTTCACCAGAGCCTAAACTATGAGTTATTTTTCAGAGCTTAATCAACCAGGGGAAAGAAAAAATACCCAACTCTGGCTCCGCCTAGCATTCTGTGTGAAGGAAAGCAAGGAAAATACACAATTCCAAGAACATCTAGGTTTCCATGTGGGAGAAGGGAAATACCTAACTTCATTATATTCCAGGTATGCTGTTGCACCAAAGTGTTCAGAAGAGAATGAGAAACACTACTTGTAAAGTTAACAGGCCAAGGACAAAGGCTCATTAACCCATTTATGCTTGAGGTTGCAATTTTTTGAATTTCTGCAATCAGAGCTTGGTGATAACCTTTAGCAGTAGGATATAAATAACTTCCACATGCATAGCATTCCAATAATGGAAAACTAGGGATAAATGGGTTAAAAGACTGAAACCTAACAGAACTGTAGAATGCTTTTCTTCCTCTCACATCTTACCACCACATTCCTAAAGGTCTATTTACAGTAGTTGCTTTTATCTAGTACATCAAGTCCAACTACCCAAAAAAAAAGAAAGAAAATTAAAAGCCACACTAAAAGACACACACACACACACACGATTTGACAACAAGTATCAGAACCAGAACCAGACATGTCAGAGATGTTGAATTATCAGACTAGGAATTTAAAACAATGAGATCACTTGGACACAGGAAGGGGAACGTCACATACCGGGTCCTATTGTGGGGAGTGGGGGAGGGATAGCATTAGGAGATATACCTAATGTAAATAATGAGTTAATGGGTGCAGCACACCAACATGGCACATGTACACATATGTAACAAACCTGCACGTTGTGCACATATACCCTAGAACTTAAAGTATAATAAAAAAAGAAAAAATAATAATAAAACAAATATGATCAACAGATGAAGTATACAGCATATAAGCACTTATGGGCAATGTTAGCAGTGATAAAGTGTAAGAAAGAATGAAAAAGAAATACTAAAAATCAAAATACTGTAACAAAAAATGAACAGTGCCTTGGATGGGCTCACTAGTAGCCAGGATATAGAAAAGGAAAGAATCTCTCAACTTGAGTATACAGAAATAGAAAATTCCAACACAGGAAAGCAAAGAGAAAAAAAGACTAAAAGAACCGTAACAGAATATTGAAGAAATGTGGGACAACTACAAAAGGTGTAGCATAGGCATAATGGGAATATCAAAAGAAGAAGAAAGAGGTAAAGAAACAGAGGAAATATGCAAAGCAATAATGCATGAGAATTTCCCCAAATTAATGTCAGATACCAAATCACAGACTAGCAAATTCAGAGAACACCAAAGAGAATAAATGCCCAAAAAACTACACCTAGGCATATCATATTAAACTGCAAAAAAAATCAAAGATTTAAAAACCGTGCATAAAATACAGAAAAAACTAAGCCCTTAACTATAGAAAAACAAAGACAAGAACTGTATCTGATTTCTCAGAAACCATGCAAGTAAGAACACTGTGGAGTGAAATCTTTTAAGTGTTCGGGGGAAAAAACCTACCAACCTAGAAAAACAAATAAATAAATAAAGTACAAAGTTGCAGGATTAATACTCTCTGATTTCAAAACTTTCTGTAAAGTTATGGTAATCAAAACAGTGTGGTACTAATATAAAAACAGACACATTAACCAACCGAATAGAATAGAGATCCCAGAAATAAACCCTCAAATATATCATCAAATGAGTTTTAACAAGGGTACAAGACCATTCAATGAGGAAAGGGCAGCCTTTTCAAAAATGATGCTGGAAAAACTGAATAGCCACATGCAAAACAATGAATCTGAACCCTTACCTAACACCATATACAATAATTAACACGAAATGGATCAGAAACCTAAGCATAAGGCATAACGCTATTTTGAAAACTCTTGGAAGAAAACATGGGAAAATTTTCACATGAGATTTGTTAATTATTTCTGGATATGACAACAAAAGCACAATCAACTAAAGAAACAGATTAAGTAGACTTCATCAGAGTAAAAAGGCAACCAATAGAATGAGATGAAATATTTGCAAATCCCATATCTATTAAGGGATCAGTACCTAGAATATATAAAGAAATCCTACAACTTACCAAAAGAAATCCAATTCAAAAGCAGGCAATGTACTTGAATAAACATTTCTCTAAAGAAGACATATAAATGGCCAGTAACATGAAAAGATGTTCAATGTCACTATTCATTAGGAAAATGAAAATCAAAACCACAATGAGATACCACCTCACATGCATTAGGATGATTATCAAAAAACCGAAAACAAGTACTGGCGAGATATGGAGTAACTGGAACCCTTGTGCATTGCCGGTGGCAATGTAACATGGTGCAGCCACTACGAATAATAGTATGATGTTTCCCAAAAAAGTTAAAAATAGATTGTCATATGATCCAGCACTTCCACTTCTGGATATATACCCAAAAGAACTTAAAGGAGAGACACAAACACATTGAACACCCATGTTCATAACGGCATTATACACAATAGCCAAAAGGTAGAAGCAACTCCACTATTGATCAACAGATGAATAGAACAAAATTTAGTAGATACATAAAATGGAATACAGTCAGCCTTAAAAAGGAAGGACATTCTGACACATGCTGCAACATAGATGAACTTTTAAGACACTATGCTAAGTGAGATAAGTCAGAAAAGGACAAATACTGTGATTCCATTTATTTAATGTACTTAGAGCCATCAAATCATAGAAACAGAAAGTAGAATGGTGGTTGTCAGGGTTTAGGGGAGAGAGGAATGAGGAGTTACTGTTTCACAGATACAGAGTTTCAGTTTGGTAAAAATGAAAAAAGTTCTGAAAATGAATGGTGGTAATGGCTGTACAATAATGTAAATGTACTTAAAATAGATAAAGTCTCTATTATTCAAACTGAGAACACAGATATTAATTAACTTTGGACTTTGTTAGGTCAGTCAACTATATTATAATTTCTAGAAAACTATTTAAAGATAGAAATAGAGTCTAAGTCTTCTAAAACATAAAGCAAAAATACCATCCCCCCACCACACACACAAAAAAACAAAACATAACTAATTTTTAAAATAGAAAAATGGGCTGGGCACAGTGGTGCACACCTATAGTCACAGCTACTTCAAAGGCTGACTTGAAACCAGGAGTTCAAGGCTGTAGTGCACTACAATCATGCCTGTAAATAGCCACTGTACTCCAACCTGGGCAACATAGCAAGACCCATCTCTAAAAAAAAAAAAAAAAAAAAAAAAAACAAGAAAGGAACAAAGATTAAGCAGACCAAATAAAATAAAAAGCATAAAGAAAAATAGTAGTATAAAATATAAACAGACTATGCCTTATAGTTAAAAATAAATGCAGACTGAATGTAAAAAGTATTCAGATACATACTATTTACTGGCAACACATATAAAATGAAATGTCCAAAGGAGCATTGTTTGTAAGAGCAAAAAAACTGGATACATTCCAAACTCCATCAATAAAAAGTAGGTAAATCTATCTTTAATATTAATACAATAAATACATAAGTAAAACTGGAGGATCTCTAGTTCTATGCATTAACATGAATGAATCTCACAAAACTGTTGGGCAAGAAAAAAAATGCCTGCTATGTAAGAATACATATTGTTCAGTAACCTGAATCATTTTTCTAAAGTTCACAATTATATAAAACCTAAAATTCAGAAAAGTGGTTCATTCTAAGGCGAATGCATGGGAATGGGAAAGAATGGGCAGAGTGGGGAACAAACAAGGCTTCGGTGATACTGGTAATAGTCTATTTTCTAATAGAAGGTGAACATTTGGGTGTTTATTTTAATATTATGTTTTTTAACTTAAATGCATCTGATAGATATTAGACCTGTGTTTTATTCTACCTCTGACACTTAATCTGTTTGAACCTCAAAAAGTTTCCACATTTATAAAATAGAAATATTAATTGCTCTCCTGTCTATCTCATAGGCCTACAGTAAAGATTAATATCAAAATAGGATAGTGTGAAATGAATAAAAATATCATTTTTCATGATTATAATCATTTAATCCAGAAAAATATTTAGATGAAAGCATATCAAAATATTATCAATGCTTATTATTGAGGAATGGATTACAGGTAATATCAATTTTATACTTTTCTATATATTTTTAATATAAATATGCATTATTGTTCAAATCAGGAAAAAGTTTAAATGTTTACATAAATTACATATAAATAATGAAATATTATTTTGAAAAGAGTGATAACCATATAATGCAAATGTTCAAGAGTTCACACTGCAAATGAAAATCATTATTAGCAATTTTATTCAAAACTGACTAATGTTCCTAGCATAAAGGAGTTGAACTTAGGATATATGTACTATTTGTATCAGTGTTTTTCAAATTGCAAGTCAGAAGAAAATGCATGACATAAAACATTTGGAAGAGAAATTTTAAGTTAACAGGGGAAAATGATCTCAAAACAGAGTATCTTTGTTAGCAGCTATGTGGATTATTGTCATTACCAAATTACCAAAGGAAAGCTTAAAAAGAAAATCAACTGACATGAATATAGGAAACTATGACAGGGCTGTAATACATTAATAAAAATGAAACCTCTATTTCCATTTAAAAGCTTTGGGCTCCCTCTATTGGAAGTCTTGCAACTTAAAATAGCAATTTGATCCCTTTCACTCAAGGCTAATTACCAATCTCTGCTGAGTGGCTGGCTATAATAAAATCTTTATTACTTTTGCAAAACATAATTTTATGAAACATTTTTATTCTTTTTTTTTATTTTTAGGTACAGGGTCTCACTCTGTCACCCATGCTGGAGTGCAGTGGCTTGATCACAGCTCATTAAAACCTCTAACTCCTGGGCTCAAGCAACCTTCCAGCTTCAGCTTCCTTAGTAGATAGGACTACAGGCACACAGTACTGCACCTAATTCTTTTTTCAAAAGTTTTTTTGTAGAGACAGCGTCTTGTTATGCTTCCCAGACTGATCTTGAACTCCTGACCTCAAGCTATCCTCCTATCTTGGCCTCCTAAAGCACTGAGAGATTACAGGTATGAGTCACCACACGCAAGCCTATTTTCTAATACAATTCGGTATATATTATTCGGAAATTAAATTAGACTTCTTTACATTAGCAGTTTTAAAATATTTCTAAAAATCCCAATGGGAAGTAAAATTTAAAAATACTCAAACATTCTGCTCAGTCTGACCTAAAAGGGAGTTCTTAATAAATATTTATAATGGAAGGGCAAAAAAAGAATCAGAACTTCAATTAGGAAAGTAATCTACAGACTTGTTCAGGAACTGATAGCTCATCTAAAGCAGCACAAATGAGAACAGTAGCTGGCTGCACAAATGACAACAGTAGCTGGCTGAGTTATCTCCATATTTGGGGTTAAAGAGGTCTTCCCAAGGATAAGTCAAAATACAAGAGTTAAACACTAACATATTTTGCAAAATAAACTAAAAGTCTTCTATATCAAAGAAGATACTAGAAAGAAAGTGTAGTATAGCAAACTTGAAAAAAAATTTACAACACATACTACAAAGAGTCAATACCTTTAATGAGTTTTTAAAATGAATGAGAAAGAGATGAGCACCCTAATAAGGACAAATACCAACAGAAAACTCATATAAGAAATTTAAAAATATATATTCACTAAAAATGATATAGTGTGGATAACTGTCCCTGACCAAATCTCATGGTGAATTACATACCCAATGCTGGAGGTGAGGCCTGGTGAGAGGCGTTCAGGTCATGGGAGCAGATCCTTCACTGCTTGGTGCTGTCTTCATGATAGTGAGTGAGTTCTTGCTACATCTGGTTGTTTAAGAGTGTGTAGCACCCACCCTCCTCCCCTCCATTTCTCTTGCTCCTGCTTTCACCATGTGATGTGAAACCTGCTACCCCTTTGCTTTTCACTGATGGCTGGAGCAGCTGCTGCAAAGAGGCCGGCTGCAGTGGGGCAGGCACAGCCGGGACTACAAACTCCACAGAGCTGGTGGGAGCTGGGAACAGGCAGAAGTCCCTTACCCTTCCAAGCTGGAAGGGCAGGAGCCCTGCCTTCCCCAGCACTGCTGCAGCCGCACAGCCACAGCTGCAAACCTGGGCATTCCTGCACTCTAAAGAGCTCAGGAAGGCCCCCATACCCCTGTAGGCTCGGAAGTATCTGCTCCCACTGCCCAGCCTCTCCACTCTCAGTGCCCACTCCAATTTTGGAGCAAAGTTGAGGCCAAGCCCAGGCACTGTCACAACCTGGCCAGGAGTACACATGCTCAGGTACACGCCAGCCCTCTGCCACTTCAGCCCCCTCTGAACTTTGGGTGCCAACGAGCACAGGAGGGAAGGGGATGCCGAGGGCAGCTCAGCGTGGGCCTGCAGGCACCCCTCAGCATGAACTGCCTGGGCACCGGGGACAGCAGGTTGCATGGCAGTGGGAGACAGACCAGTTCCTGGGCAGAAAAGGGAGTGTCCCCAGTGAAGCCCCTCCTTCAGGTCTGGGACAGCCTGAAGCCTGAGGCCCAGGCTCCCAGTTCTGAGGACCAGAGTAACAACTTATGGTGCTTTCTCCAGGCTGACCCAGGGCTGCCTATGGACCAATCAGCATGCACTGCCTCCCCTACGAAGCCCATAAAACCCCCTGGACTCAGCCAGACTCGGGCAGACATCAGGACTACCTGCTTGCAGAGAGGAACTAGCCACTGTGAGTCCCCTCTCAGCTGAGAGCTGTACACTCAACGGGATCACCTGCCTGTGGATAGGACTAGCCATTTCGGGCGTGCTGAGAGCTGTACTGTCACTCAATAAAGCACCTCTTTGCCTTACTCACCCTTCAGTTGTCCACGTAACTAATTCTTCCTGGACAAAGGACAAGAATTCAGGACTTGCCAAGTGGCAGGACTGGAACAGCTATAATACAAACAGGGCTAAAACATGTCCCTCGCTTGCCACATTGCGGGCGACTAGAAAAAGAGAAGACAGAAGGCGAGAAGAGCTGCGGCCCTTCAGGGAGCCCAGACCTAGGAGTTCCCCTAGCCAGGGCTGTGACACCCTCTTTGGGGCTCTGCAGTTCCTGGTGTCTCCAAGCTTCCGGGCACCACCTCATTCCCCGGTGGCAGCAACGGAAGCCACTTGCAGTTCGACTGGTCCAGCTGCCGTCTCGTGGGAAGCCACCACCCATACCAGCACCTGAAGCTGCCCGACCTGCCACAGCTGACATGTCTGGCTATGCACAGCGGCCAGACCCAGCACTCACTCGCTCACACACCCCTTGCCACTCTGCACCTGGCTCACACTTGGCAGGTATGGGATCTGGGCCAGTAGTGGGAACCAAGCACAGCCTGCCAGACCAAGGGGGCAGAACAAACCCAGCAGACCCAAGCAAAACTCAGGCAAAGATGTCACCAGCTGGTGAAGCAACACCACAAGGATCCTGTGACATCACCATGATTGTAAGCTTCCTGAGGTCTCCCCAGAAGCAGATGCTGCTATGCTTCCTGTACAGTTTGTAGAACTGTGAGCCTATTAAACCTCGTTTCTTATATATTACCCAGTATTGGGTATTTCATTAATAGCAGTGCAAGAATGGCCTAATACAAAAAAATGAAAGATGAATGAAATGAAGACAATTTAATGAAAACAATTATATATTTTTGCCTACAGTTTATCAAAAAAATGCTTAATCATAACACCTAATTCTTGTTAGAGTATAACAGAATCAAACTGAAAGGGTTTACTAGAATAAATATATGAAGATGTGTGTGCTTGCGTGTGTGTATGTGTATATATATTTTATATATATATATATGCCACTTACTGAAGCATTGACATATAGAGAAAAAAATACCTTGAATGTCTTCTCATGAGGAATTACACATAAGTACATGAAGTGAACACTCCCCACAACCTCAAAGTACACCCTCAGACCCCACCCAAGGACAAAGATGACCACCACAGCAGATTTTGGCAAAAGGCAGGGGCTAAATCTGCCACGTTTAGGAGATTAAACAGTGCTCTGTCCAGCTTCAAAGCCCACACCAAGGCCCCACACAGGCAGAGTCTAATGTCAACCATGCATTTTTACTTAGCAAAGCAGCTGGTCCTATCCATCCAATGGGCAACTCCACCTAAACTTAGGGCCTCTTGTGCAACTCCATCCAACTGCTGAACTCAAATAGCAGTATCACACAGCCAGAGAATACATCATGTGACCCTCTCCATCTAAGACAATTGCACTACCATCCAGAGCTCAAATGAATTGCAGAGCTCCTTCTGTGGTCTCAGTCCATAGCAAAGCCCAGTCAGTTGACCTACCCAAACTCAGAGCAAAGGCAGCAGCCCAGTCATCTAGAGAACCCAACAGCAAACTCTGCCTACCAAGGATCATTACCAGCTGACACATCCAGAATTATAGGCCAGACTAAATGGTGAAGGTCCACCTCTGCCAAAACTGTAAAAACTAAAAAAGCTGGCTCTCCTCAAATGGGCAGACAACAACACAAGAAAACAAGAATCAGAAAAATCAGGGTATCATGACACTTCCAAAATAAAATGAGCAAAGGCCCTAACAACAGGACCCTGAAGAAAGACCTGTGAAAGGACAGATAGGAAATACAGAATAATGCTCTTAAAGAACTTCAGTGAACTACAAGAATACATGGATAAAAAAATTCATGAGGGGGCTTCAAGAGACCGACTAGAGGTATCTGGCACTTGCCTCCTCTACAACTAAGGACCAAAACAACTGTTAAATAACCACCTATCAAATAAAGCTCCTAAAAATAACACTATAATTCAGCAGAGAACTGACAGGGAATCTCTGAGGCACAGAAAAAGAGGGAAATGAAGCAACTGGCCTGGCTAAGATGCACTCAGAGCCAGGACAGACTCCTTGCTGTGGGGAAAAGGTAAGCAAGAAATCTCCAGAAGTTCATGTTCCACTGAAGACTCTTGCAATCCAAGGTAAAGGAGAGCCTCTTGGCCCTGGCGGGATCTGAGACTAATATGGGGGCTGCCTGGAGTCCACACAACTGCACTGTTCAATAGGGAGAGATCATGCTGCATCCCACATATCTCCTGAGACTCAAGCAGCTGCAACACAGCACCATTTTGAGAGCCTAGCTACCAACCGACTACATCATGCCCTGAGGCCCAAGAGTCCCTCTATTTCCACATCCCTGAAGGCCTGCTGACATTCCCCAAATCCACCCAGAAGGCTGCAGCATTGCAAGGTTGGCTGAACCACCAGTAGTGTGGCCAGATTTCCAGCACTCTAGCCCAGGCAGTATCCTGCATGCCAGAAAACAAGCAGTGCAATGCACCAGGAAGGCTGACCCCAGGACAAAGGGAGTCAAAGCATATTCTCCCAGAGCCTGAGAGGTGCCTGCCTAGGCACTAACAGCAACTCAGCTCCCTCCAGGCGCAGAGCTGCTACAACATCTGCACACATCTTCAGAGGGTCTGGGAACCAGCCTTCCCAGCTGACATCCCAGGCCCCCAGAATAAGTGTCTCCTACCTGCTGCAGGAACTAGCACATGCCACACAGGGGCATAAAAATGGGCAAGCCCTGCCAACACCAGCAATGTTGGCACCCAAGTACATCATCTGGGAGCCTGGGAATCAATGGACCCCAGCAACTGCTGTTGCTGGCACCCATGTGCACCATACAGGGGACTGAGTACATGCCTTTCCTGACCATTGCCACCATCACCAGGGCCTGAGTGCATGGTTCAGGGACCTGGGAAGCAACCAGCCCTACCCAATGCAGCCAGTGGCCCACATACACAATCAGAGAGCGTAAGAGTAGGTCAGCCCTGCTCGCTGCCACCGTTAGCACATGAATGTGCTGTCCAGGGATAAAAAAAAATCAACCCACCACACCAACTACCACCAGTACCAGCACATACCATTGAGAGGCCTGACAATAGGCCTATGCCACCCACCAACATCACAGCCAGCATGAGCCATTCTGGGGCTTGAAAACAGGCCCACCCCACCCACCAATACCACTGCTGGTACCCAAGTGTACCGTCAACATGTCTAAGGATTAACCCAACCCACCCATTATGGCCAGAGCCTTGCACACACCACTGGGGAGCCTGACGAGAAATCTGCCCCCTCACAACTTCTGCTGGTGGCACCCACGTACATCATTCAGGGAGCTGGGGATTAGCCTTCCCTGCCACCACTGCTGGTGCCCAAACAGCCATCATGACCACCACTGCCAGCACCACAGTGTGCCATCCAGAGGTCTGGGAAATGACACACCCGGGTTGCCACAGCCACTGCCTGTGCACTCCATCAGGGAGCATGAGGACAGGCACTTCCTGCCAGCCACCGCATAAGTCATTACCCCCATGTTTCTTCTGGGAGCCTGAAAATCAACCTGCCCCATCTGTAAGCATCTGCACACACCATCTGGGGGGCTAGAGGACAAGTCCATCTTACCCACTGCCATCACTGCCACTGAGCATATGTATCGTCAGGGGGACCAGGATCGACTAGGGAGCACACCACCCATGGCTCCTGCACACGGCTTCTGGGGGACTGAGTACAAGCCTACCTGACATGCACTGTCCGGTAGCCTAGGGATAGGCCCACCCAGCCTGCTGGCAGTTCCTGCATATGCCTCCTGGAAGTTCGGGGACTGGCTAGCCCAGCCACCACAGGCACCCACTTGTGCAGTGCTTAAGGAATAAGGATTGACCAGTCACACCTACTACCATCACCAGTGCCACTCACATATCACCAAAGTCTATGAACCACCACTGCCACCATGACACCTGGGCAAGCCCACCTGAAGGCCCAAGAACTGGCCCACCAGGACCTGCCACCACCAGCACAACTGTTAGAAACCTGGGGGTCCAAGGACCAACACATCCAGCCTGCCACCACCACCACAGGTATCTAAGGCCAGCTTGCTTGGAGTCTAGCACTCTAGAGTGGTGCATCCCTAGCTCACTGCAGCCTTGAACTCCTGGGCTCAAGCAATCCTCCCAACCCAGCCTTCAAACCTAGCAAGAGATTTAGGCATACAGACACAGGAAACACAGAGATCCTCAAATAGATACAATACAAAAATGTCTTCTCCACAGTGCATCATGGTCAAACTACCAAATCAGAGACAACAAGAAAATTCTAAGAACAGCAAAAGAAACATGTCTAGACACTTAAAAGAGAATCTCCATCAAACAAAGAGCAGGTTTCTCCACAGAAAACATGCAGGCCAGACGAGAATGAGATGATATATTCAAAGTACTAAAAGAAAAAAAAAAAACTGCCAGCCAAGGATACCACACCTAGCAAAGTTATCCTTCACAAATGAGTAAGAGTTTTTCCCAGACAAGCAAAAGCTGAGGGAACTCTTCACCACTATACAGGCCCTACTTACATTAAATGCTTGAGAGAATCCTACACCTAGAAGCAAAACGACACTATCTTAAATAATGAACATACCCAAAAGTACAAAACTAACTGTTGAACAGATACACGAATGAAAATGACAAAAGAGCTGAACACTGTCACTACAGAAAACCACCAAACTGAAGTGATAAATGATAAAAGTGGAAGAAAGAAAAAAAAGGATATACAAAACACCTAGAAAACAATTTACAAAATGCAGGAGTTAAGTACTCATCTATTCATAATAGCCTGAATGTAAAAGGATTAAATTCCCAACTTGAAATATATGAGCCAGGCACAGGGGCTCATGCCTGTAATCCCAGCACTTTGGGAGGCTGAGGTGGGTGGATCACCTGAGGTCAGGAGTTAGATACCAGCCTGACCAATATGGGGAAATGCCATCTCTACTAAAAATACAAAAATTAGCCAGGTGTGGTGGTGGGCACCTGTAGTCCCAGCTACTTGGGAGGCTGAGACAGGAGAACTGCTTGAACCTGGGAGGCGGAGGCTGCAGTGAGTCAAGATTGTGCCACTGCACTCCAGCCTAGGCAACAGAGAAAGATTCTGTCTCAAAAAAAAAAAAAAAAAGAGAAAGATATGAACTGGCTGAATCCATTTTTTTAAATGACCCAACTGATATATGACCCAACTGCATGCTCCCTACTCACATCACCTGTAAACATATACATTGACCAAAAAAAAAAAAATTCCACACAAATGGAAACCAAAAGCATGCAAGAGTAGCTATGCATACATCAAACTTTAAGTCTGTTTTCAGTTTCCATTTGCAGATTTTAAATCATGCTTTTGGTTTCCATTTGTATACTTTAAGTCAAAAACTGTAAAAAGAGACAACATCATTATATAATGATAAAGGGATAAACTGACAGGATATAATTCCAAATATACATGCACTTAATATCAGAAAACACAGAAATATAAAGCAAATATTATCAGATCTAAAAGAAGAGACAGACTCCAATATAAAAATAATGGGGGATTTCAACCCCCTACTCTCAACAGTGGACAGATCATCAAGACAGAAACTGAACAAAAAAGCATCGGACTTAATCTACACCATTGATCAAATGGGCCTAACAGACATTTACAAAACACTTCATCCATGGCTGGAGAATACACATTCTTCTCATCAGCATATGGAACATTCTCCAGGATAGACCATATATTAAGACACAAAACAAATCTCAATACCTTTTTAAAAATCAAAATCATATCAACTATCTTCTCAGACTGCAATGGAATAAACCTAGAAATCAGTAACAAAGGAACTTCAGAAACTGTACATGGAACTTAAACAACATGCTCCTGAAGAACCACCGGATCAAGGGGAAAAAACATAAAAAAGAAATTTAACAAGTATTAAAACAAACAAAAACAGAAATACAGCATACCACAACATATGGGATCCAGCAAAAGCAGTACTAAGACGGAAATTTATAGCAGTAAACACCTAAATCAAAAAGTAGAAAGATTTCAAATAAACAACCAAATGATGCATCTCAAAAAACTAGAAAAGCAATAACAAACTAAACCCAAAATTAGTAGAAACAAAAAGATAATAAAGTCATAGAAGAACTAAATGAAATAGAGGAAGAAAAATCAAAAGGATCAACATAATGAAAAATTGTTTTTTAAAGACAAACAAAAATTACTGGTTATACCAACCAAGATTAAAAAAAAAAAAAACACACCAAAATAAATACAATCAGAAAACAACAACAAAAAAAGGAGGCATTAAAACTGATACCACAGAAATACAATCAATAATTAGAGGGTATTATGAACAAGCGTATGTCAGCAAATTGGAAAATCTCAAGGAAACTGAAAAATTCCTAGAGACATACAACCTGCAAGATTAAATCAGGAAGAAAGAAAACCTGAACATACCAGTAAGAAGCAACAAGATCAAAGCAGTAATAAAAAGTCTATCAACAAAGAAAAGCCCAGGACCAGACGGTTTTATTGCTGAATTCTATCAATCTTATAAAGAGGAACTAACACCAATTCTTCTCAAACTATTCCAAACAACTTAAGAGGAGGAAACTTTATCTAACTCATTCTACAAGGCCAGCACTACACTGATAACTAAACTACACAAGGACATGAGAAAAAAAAAGTTCAGCCAATATGAGCAACATAGATGCAAAAATCCTCAACAGAATACTAGCAAACAGAATCCAAACACACATCAAAAAGATAATGCACCATGATCAAGTGATTTATTTCAGGGATGCAAGGATGGTTCAACACACACAAATCAATAAATGTGGTACATCATATTAGAATGAAGGGCAGAACATCAGAGAAATGCAAATCAAAACCACAATGAGATACCATCTCACACCAGTTAGAATGGCAATCATTAAAAAGTCAGGAAACAACAGGTGCTGGAGAGGATGTGGAGAAATAGGAACACTTTTACACTGTTGGTGGGATTGTAAACTAGTTCAACCATTATGGAAAACAGTATGGCGATTCCTCAAGGATCTAGAACTAGATGTACCATATGACCCAGCCATCCCACTACTGGGTATATACCCAAAGGATTATAAATCATGCTGCTATAAAGACACATGCACACGTATGTTTATTGCGGCACTATTCACAATAGCAAAGTCTTGGAATCAACCCAAATGTCCATCAGTGACAGACTGGATTAAGAAAATGTGGCACATATACACCATGGAATACTATGCAGCCATAAAAAAGGATGAGTTTGCATCCTTTGTAGGGACATGGATGCAGCTGGAAACCATCATTCCTAGCAAACTATCACAAGAACAGAAAACCAAACACCACGTGTTCTCACTCATAGATGGGAACTGAACAATGAGATCACTTGGACTCGGGAAGGGGAACATCACACACTGGGGCCTATCATGGGGAGGGGGGGAGGGGGGAGGGATTGCATTGGGAGTTATACCTGATATAAATGACGAATTGATGGGTGCTGACGAGTTGATGGGTGCAGCACACCAACATGGCACATGTATACATATGTAACAAACCTGCACATTGTGCACATGTACCCTAGAACTTACAGTATAATAATAAATAAAAAAAATAAAAAAACAGAAAATAGAATGAAGGGCAGAAACCATGTGATCACCGCAATAGATGCAGAAAAAGCATTTGATAATATTCAATATTCCCTCATGATAAAAACTCTCAAAAAACAGGCACAGAAGTAACACACCGAAACATGATTAAGGCCCTATATGACAAATCCACAGCCAAATTATACTAATAGAATAAAATCTGGAAGCCTTTCCTCAAAGAACTGGAACAAGACAAAGATGCCCACCTTCACCACTCTTATTCAACACAGTCCTAAAAGTCCTATCCAGATAATTAGGTAAGAGAAAGAAATAGAGGGCACCCAAATTAGAAAAGAGGTAGTCAAATTATCCCTCCTTCCAGATGACATGACACACATATAGAAAAACCTAAAGACTCCATCCAAAAACTCTTATAACTAAGAAATTAATTAACATTGAGGACACTGAATCAACATAGAAAAATCAGTAGCATATACCAACAATGAACTAGTTGGGGAAAAAATAAAGTAATTCCACTTAGAATAGCTACGGAATAAAATACCTATGAATAAATTTAACCAAAGAGTTGAAATATCTCGAAATTGGAAATTACAAAACACCAATGAGAAAGAAATTAAAGAGGACATAAACAAACGGAAAGATACCCCAAGCTCATGGATTAGAACTAATAGTGTTAAAATGACCATACTTCCCAAAAGAATCTACAAATAAAATGCAATCCCAATCAAAATGCCAATGATATTCTTCCTAGAAGTAGAAAACCCAATCCAAAAAGTCGTATGGAACCACAAAAGATACCAAATAACCAAAGCAATACTGAGCAAAAAGAACAATGCTAGAGGCATCACACTACCTGACTTCAAAATACATTACAAAGCTATAGTAACCAAAATAGCATGACATTGGTATAAAAACAGTTGGGTGTGGTGGTACACATCTGTAGTCCCAGCTATTCAGGAGGCTGAGGAGGGATGATTGCTTGAAGTCAGGAGTTCAAGGGTACAGTGAACTATGATTGTGTACTGCACTACAGTCTGGATGACAAAGCAAGACCCTGTCTCTTTAAAAAACAAATACATAGACCAATGGAACAGAACAGAAAACCTATAAATAAATCCCCATATTTAGAGCCAACTGACTTTCAACAAAGGCACCAAGAACATATACTACAAAAGGATACCGTCTTCAATAAATGTTGCTGGGAAAACTAGATATCCATATGCAGAAGAATGAAACTATCCCCCTATTTTCACCATATACAAAAATCTCTCAAAATGGGTTAAAAATTTAACCATAAGACCTGAAAATGTAAAACTTCCAAAAGAAAACAGGGGAATAACTATATGACATTGGTCTGAGCAATGATTTTTTAGATCTCACCCAAAAAGCACAGGGAACAAAAGCAAAAAACAGACAAAAGGGATTACATCAAAATTAAAAGCTTCTGCACAAGCAATGAAATCATTTTCAGAGTAGAGAGACAACCTATAGATTGGGAGATAGTCACAAATCTTACATCTCACTAGGGATACATATCTAAAATACGTAAGGAAACTCAAACAACTCTACAAAAAGCAAACAAATAATCCAATTTAAAAAATGTTTAACAGAATGAATAGACATTTATTAAAAGAAGATATACAAATGCCCAACAGACATATGAAAAAGTGCTCAACTTCACTAATTAGGGAAATATAAATGTCTTAGTCTGTTTCGTATTGCTGTAACTGAATACCTGAGACCAGGTAATACAATATAATGAACAGAAATTTATTTAGCTCACAGCTAATCAAGCTGAAAAGTTCAAGACTGGGTGGCCACATCTGGCAGCTTCTAGTGAGGGCTTCCTGCTCTTCATAGCATGGTAGAAAAGTGTAAGAGGAAGCAGGAGTGTGCAAAAAGACTAAACAAGACAAACAGGTTTATAACAACTCATTCTCATGGGTACATGTGGTATTTGGTACATGCACAGAATGTGTAATGATCAAGTAAAATTATCTGGGGTATCCATCACCTCAAGTATTTATCATTTCCATGTGTTGGGAACATTTCAATTCCTCTCTTCTAGCTATTTTGAAATATACAATGCACTACAGTCACTCTACTCTGCTACTGAATATTAAAACATATTATTTCTATCTAACTATATAGTAGCCATTAACCAAATTCTCTCCATTGCCCCCAACCACACATACACTTCCCAGCCTCTAGGGCTTGTAATTCTACTCTCTGCCTCTATGAGATCCACTTATTTAAGTTCTCACATATAAGAGAGAATATCCAATCTTTATCTTTCTGTGCCTGTCTTATTTCATGTAATGACCTCTAGTTCCATCCATGTTGCTGCATATGACAGGATTTCATTCTTTTTTATGGCTGAATGGTATTCCATTGTGTATACAGACACCATATTTTCATTATCTACTGATGGACACTTAGGTTGATTCTGTATATTTGCTATGGTGAATAGTACTGCAAAAAAATATGGTAGGTGCATGTATTTCTTCGGTATATTGACTTCCTTTCCTTTAGATAAATACCAGTGCCAGGACTACTGGATTGTACAGCAGTTCTATTTTTATGTTTCTTTTTTAAATGTTGGGGGGGGGGTTGTTTGTTTTTGTTTCTGTTTTTTAATCTATTTCAGTTTTCTGAGAAATCTCTATACTGCTTTCGATAATAGTTACACCAATTTACATTCCCACCAAGAGTGTATGAGTTTCCTTTTCTCCACATCCTTGCCAGCATCTGCTATTCTTTGTCTTTCTAACGGCCATTCTAGTTGAGGTAAGATGATATCTCATTGCAGTTCTGATTTGCTTTTCCCTTATAATTAGCAATGCTGAGCACTGTTCACATACCTGTTTGCCAGCTGTATGTCTTCTTTTGAGAAACGTCTTTTTATGTCACTTGCACACTTTTTAGTGGGACTATTTGTTTATTTTTACTGTTGAGTTGTTTGGATTCCTCATATATTTTGGGTATCAGTCCCTTCTTGGATGAATAGTTTACAAACATTTTCTCCCATTTTGGAAATTGTCTCTTTACTCTATTGACGGGTTGGCTCTTTAGCTGTGCAGAAGCCATTCAGCTTAATATGGTCTCATTTATGTATTTTTTGTGGTTGCCTGTGCTTTTGAGGTCTTAGTCATAAAATCTTTGCCTAGACCAATGTCCAGAAGCATGTCCCCTATGTTTTCTTCCAGTAGTTTTATAGTTTCAGGTCTTACATTTAAAGTATTTAATCCATCTTGGGTTGATTTTTATATGTGGTGAGATACAGGAGTCTAGTTTCACTCTCCTGCATATTTTCCCAGGATCACTACTGAAGAGGGTGTCCTTTCCCCAGTGTATGTTCTTGGTACCTTTTGTTGAAAATCAGCTGGCTGTAAATACATGAATTTATTTATAGGTTCTCTGTTCTGTTACATTGGTCTATGGGTCTGTTTTTATACCACGCTGTTTTGGTTACTATAGCCTTGTAATATGTTTTGAAGTCAGGTAGTGTAATGCCTCCAGTTTTATTCTTTTCACTCAGGACTGCTTTGGCTATTTAGGCTCTTTTTTAATTCCATATGATCTTAGGGTTAAGATTAACAAATTCATCTTAAGGGAAGAAAGAACTAAAGTTTGGTTTAAGGAGTTCAGTATTTGTTAAAATAAATGGGGAGGCTAACAAAGCTATAACAATTGCTTTGGCAACAATGGTGATGACAACAGTGGACTCAGGAACACATGTTGGCACCCTCATTGTAGAATATTTCAGTAACATCAACTATAGCAATATCCTTTAATAGTACTTTTGATATCAGTACCAATAAGAGAGACACAAAAATAATGACTTTTAATAATCACCTACTAACTTCCTGGCATTATACTTGGGACTTTACATGGATCATCTCGTTAAATCTGCACACTAACCCAATAAGGTGTGTATTATTATCCCTGTTTTAAAGACAGGGTAAGAAACTTGCCCAAGGTAAGTCAGTGTATTAGCAGTATAGCTAATATCTTAATCCAGATGTCTGGGTCCAAAGTTTATGCTTATTCCAAATACACGAATCAAGTAAAATTACCACCAAGAGAATGAAATTTCAAAGTCCACATCAAAACCACCTGGAAATTTCACATCTATTTAGAAAGGATTTAAAGGACAGCTAGTGTTCCCACTGAATAGTTTTGGGGAATGACCGGAAATATTATACCTATTAATATTATTAAACCTTAGCCCCAGAATGGCATTAAGGCAGAAGTGTACAGATTACAATTTGATTGTTTCATACAATCTTCAAAAGTGTGACTTTTCGTAACAGCATAAATGTGCACTGACGTCATCTGAGTTCCATGGCAATGGTACATCTTAAGTTTTCTTTTAATCTTTCTTTTTTTGTTTTTCTCATCATTTGACTTAAAGCTCAATCATCACAACTTCATCTCCAACAGAAAGTACCTTCAATAATATTTTCATTTATTTTATTTATAATATTTTATGGGCACAAAGAATTCTCAGAAGTGAGATTTAAAAGAAAAGGAAAAGAACATTTTTGTGAGGTAGGTAGGGGATTCAAAATTACTTCTCTTTTTACAACTCAGAAAACTGAAGCTTACATTAAATGACATAAGCATTAACTCAAGTGCAAAAAATTTAGTATACATTGAACTAAGTACTAAGTATATGCAAATAAGACACAATACCTCTTCTCCTCGAGGAGCTTATGGTATAGCAGAGGAGGTGGAAACAAACAGCTATACTGCAGTGTGGATAGATACTTTTGTTGTTGTTGTTGTTGTTGTTATTGTTATTTTTTGTGTATTTTTTGAGACGAAATTTCGTTCGTTGCCCAGGTTGGAGTGCAGTGGGGCGGTCTCAGCTCACTGCAACCTCCGCCTCTCAGGTTCAAGCAATTCTCCTGCCTCAGCATCCCGAGTAGCTGGGATTACAGGTCCCTGCCACCACACTCAGCTAATTTTGTATTTTCAGTAGAGACAAGGTTTCACCATGTTGGTCAGGCTGGTCTCGAACTCCTGACCTCAGGTGATTCACCCACCTCCACCTCCCAAAGTGCTGGGATTACAGGCATAAGCCACTGTGCCCAGCTGTTGTTGTTTTTGAGACAGGGTCTTGCCCTGTCACCCAGGCTAGAATGCAGTGGCAATCACAGTTCGCTGCAATCTTGAACTCCTGGGCTCAAGCGATCCTCCCACCTCAGCCTCCCAAGTAGCTGAGACTACAAGTATGCACCATCACACCTGGCTCATTTTTTTCATTTTTAGCAGAAACAAGATCTCACTATGCTGCCTAGGGTGGTCTTGAACTCCTGGCCTCAAGTGATCCTCCTGCCTCAGCCTCCCAAAGGGCTAGGATTATAGGCATGAGTCACTTGATAGATACATTACTAATTTCCCCAATTACACATTAAATTTAGTAACTGAATAATGCCACTGAAATTCTCATTTTGGGAAGAAAACTTAGAAAGAGACCTAATAAAGTATAAAGTTAAAATTGTCATTATTAATTCACTAAGTAGAACCCAGGTGAAAATAAAAAATATTTTCGAAAAGAAGAAAAATTCAAGCATTCATAGAAGATAAAGAGTTTAAAATAATAAAATTTGTTGCAGATCTTTAAAAAGGCAACTATAAGTACTATTTAATGTAATTAGATTTACAATAGAAATACATACCAGAAGTTAGCTTTGGATGGTTCGGGGGGAAAAAATTAAGATAATCAACTTTTCATTTATATAAAAAGTATCCTACAGGCTGAACACAGAAAATAAAAAGAGAAGCTTCAGAAGCTTGTGGCAAATGGAAGTTTATAAATCTAACAGAATTTACTAACTGACCATCCCTAGCTTTGTGCCACAGATGTTTTCTTATTTCCAGTCCACACACAATCGTCTCCTAGAGCTTAAAACAAAGGCAACTTAAGATCTGCATTTCTCTTATTGGCACAACAAGCTACGTTTGTCAATGGAATTCAGCTTTTCCATTTGTTAATGGAAAATCTCAGACCATTTTTTAAGGAATGTGTTCAGTCATTCATTCAAAAAACATTTACTGAGCACTAAGTACTAGTTAAAATTCTAGAGTCTGAATATAAAAATAACGGACAAGACCGGGCGTAGTGGCTCATGCCTGTAATCCCAGCACTTTGGGAGCCCGAAGCAGGCAGATCGTGAGGTCAGGAGATCGAGACCATCCTGGCTAACATGGTGAAACCCTATCTCTACTAAAAAAAATACAAAAAATTAGCTGGGCATGGTGGCACGTGCCTGTCGTCCCAGCTACCTGGGAGGCTGAGGTAGGAGAATCGCTTGAACCCGGGAGGCGGACGTTATAGTGAGCTGAGATTGCACCACTACACCTCAGCCTGGGTGACAGAACGAGACTCCACCTCAAAAAAATTAAAAAAAAAAATAATAATAACAGACAAGACTGAATGGGTGGATGGATAGATGGACAAATAGAACAGAAAAAGAGAGGGGAATACACTAATGTCAGAGGAATGGATTTCAATTACACCAGACAAACTGGGATACTGAAATAGGTTACCAGATTTTCATTAAGTGTCTGTATTCATTTTTCCAAAACACAAGTATGGTGACCAGTGCTTCTGAAACACATTATTAGCCATGGACTGTTGGTTCCAATAGCCAATCCTACCACCAGGGGAGAAAAATAATACCAACTATCAGAGCACATTTACCTCACATTTAGCAATAATGTATCTGTGAAAAAGAACAGGGAAGGATACATCAAAATAAATATAATTATTTTGAGTAAAGTTATCACTAAACATACCTTTCAGATAAATAACAGCTCTTGTGAGGGTTTAGACTTTGATAAGATTCTAGGCTGCCATCAGATGATGAAGAAAGTAGCTCTGATTGCAAGTTGTCTGTATCACTCAAACTTCCCTCGGTTACAGGTGGGGTCCTTATGTATTTTCTTCCTAACTCCGTTCCCAGGACATTCGTCAATATAACTCTGGGTATCCTGTCACATAGAATAACAAACACTGTACTGTACTGAGAAGTTTTCAGTTAAAAAAAAAAATGTATTCCAGGAAGTTGAATTTTCAATCATTGCCATCTTAGCACAAGAAAGCTGTTCGAACTATACCACCCTAGAAATTAACCCATAAATACTTAAAAATTTAGAAAAACACAATCTTTTTGTTTCTAGAAGCGCTTGTTTCTTATCACTTACAGCATAGATTAGCCTGTCACTACAATGTCTTTAATTATACTAATGGATGCCGTTGAGGGGCTTAAAATTTTAACAAGTTCTTCTCTAAAACATGCTTTCTTTCCTTTTCCAGAAATTATTAAAAACACAGCTCACTACAAATCAAGAAATCTTTGTTCTTCTCATTTAACAGAAAGGTCTTTGATAAGTAATTTACACACTTGCAATTGGGAAATGACAAATGATAAATCCAACAAGACATCATTCAGACTACATCTCTGGTAATGAAAGATTCCATAACTGAAACAGCACATATAATGGTGATAACATATATGCTAATATATTATAGCATCAGGAAAAGAGTCAACACATTTAAATGTTTAGAAAATTAAAGTTTTTGTTTAGTTGGTTTTCCTTTTTTGAGACAGGATCTCACTCTGTTGCCCAGACTGGAATGCAGTTATACAATCACAGCTCACTGCAGCCTCCACCTCCCGGCTCGAGTAATCCTCCCACCTCAGCCTCTTAAGTAGCTCGGACTATAAGCACAAGCCACCACGCCCAGCTAACTTTTTTATTTTCTGTGGTGACAATGTCTCATTATGTTGCCCAGGCTGGTTTCAAACTCCTGGGCTCAAGCAATCCTCCGACTTCAGCCTCCCAAAATTCTGAGATTACAGGTGCGAGCCACTGCATCTAGCCTGGAGTGTATTTTTAAGTCTCCAGACCTTAAATTGGTGAGTTTTATATCAAATGCACTATATAAGCCTGACATCTTCTTAAACAGAAGATGTATATTTGATATATAAAGAAGTACATTTGGTATAAAATTAGCGCAATCTTTACTTTGCTGGCCAGCCATTATTACAAACATTACTTTGCCACACTACAATAATGCCTTCGATATTGATACTCAGCCCAGAATTCACTGGCCCGAGCCATATTATTGTGACTTTTTTAAGTTCTTTTTATGTAATTTTAAAGTTTTCCTAACTCCTCTTTATTAGATGCCCGGTTGACTGTTATCGATATGCCACTAGCAATACTTTACTTATATTTTGTTTGTAAGAAACAATATACAGAAAGGGCCAGAGTACAAGCATACCTCATTTTATTGTGCTTCACTTTACTGCACCTCACAGATACTGTGTTTTTTTACAAATGCAAGGTTTGTGGCTACCTTGAGTAGAACACATCTATCAGCATGATTTTTCCAACACCATGTGCTCACTTTGTGTCTCTGTGTCACATTTTTGTAATTCTCAAAATATTTCAATCTTTTCATTATTATTTTATCTATTATGATGATCTGTAATCAGTGATCTTTGATGGCACAACTGTAATTGCTTTGAAGCACCACAAACCACGCACACATAAGACATTGAACTTAATTAACAAACGTTGTGTGTGTTCTGACTGCTTCACCTACCAACCATTCCCCTATCTCTCTCTCCTCAGGCCTCCTCCCTATCCCCTGAGACACAGCAATATTGAAATTATGCCAATTAATAGCACTACGATGGCCTCTATATATTCTCGTGAAAGGAAGAGTCACAAGTCTCTCACTTTAAATCAAAAGCTAGAAATGGCCGGGTGTGGTGGCTCACACCTGCAATCCCAGCACTTTGGGAGGTCAAGGTGGGACAATCACTTGAGGTCAGGAGACTGAGGCCAGCCTGGGCAACATGGCAAGACTCCATCTCTACAAAACATAATTAACGAGCCATCCAGCCATGGCAGTACATGCCTGTAGTCCAAGCTACTTGGGAAGCTGAGAGTGGAGCATCACTTGACCCCAGGAGTTCAAGGCTGCAGAGAGCTAGGATTGCGCCACCTCTGTTTGCCTGGGAAAGAGAGTAAGTCCTTGTCTTAAAAAAAAAAAAAAAAAAAACAGAGAGAACTAAAGCTTACTAAATTTAGTGTGGAAAGCATGTTGAGAGCTGAGACAGGCTGAAAGCAAGACTGCTTGCTGCAAAGAGTCAAGTTGTGAATGCAAAAGAATAGTTCTTGAACAAATTTAAAAGTGCTACTCCTGGCTAGGTGCAGTGGCTCACACCTGTAATCCTGGCACTTAGGGAGGCTGAGGCAGGTGGATCACTTGAGGTCAGGAGTTTTGAGACCAGCCTGGCCAACATGGTGAAACCCCATCTCTACTAAAAATACAAAAATTAGCCAGGTGTGGTGGCAGGCACCTGCAATCCCAGCTACTCGGGAGGCTGAGGCAGAAGAATCACTTGAACCCAGGAGGCTGAAGTTGCAGTGAGCCGAGATACTGCCACTGCATTCCAGCCTGGGCGACAGAGTGACACTCCATCTCAAAAAAAAAAAAAAAAAAAAAATTGCTACTCCTATGAACACACAAATAGTAAGAAAGCAAAACAGTCTTACTGATGATATGGAGAAAGTTATAGTAT
Organism: Piliocolobus tephrosceles; assembly: GCF_002776525.5. Lineage (NCBI taxonomy): Eukaryota > Metazoa > Chordata > Mammalia > Primates > Cercopithecidae > Piliocolobus > Piliocolobus tephrosceles. The sequence continues at coordinate 6,334,987 of NC_045435.1, read as the reverse complement.
TCTGAATACAAGATCAAATCAGCCACAACATTCCCTTAAGCCAAAGTCTAATTCAGAGCAAGATACTCTCTTCAATTCTATGAAGACAGAGAGGTTAGGAAGCTGCAGAAGAAAAGGTGGTTTACAAGCTTTAAGAAAAGAAGTTGTCTCAGCCTGGACAACATAGTAAGACCCCGTCTCTACAAAAAAATAGAAAATATTGACTGAGTATGGTGGCATGCACCTGTAGCCTCAGCTACTTGGGAGACTGAGGTAAGAGGATCACTTTAGCTTGGGAGGTCAAGGTTGTAGTGAGCCATCATGGTGCCAGCTGGGAGGTCAAAGCTGAAATGAGTCATGCTGGGCAACAGAATGAGACCCTGCCTCAAAAAAAAAAAAAAAAAAAAAAAAAAAAACTATCTCCATAACATGAAAGTGCAAGGTGAAGCAGCAAGTACTGATGGAGAAGTTGCAGCAAGTTATCCAGAAGATCTAGCTAGGATAACTGATGAAGGCGGCTACAGTAAACAACAGATTTCCAATGTAGATGAAAGAGACTTCTATTGGAATAAACTGACATCTAGGAATTCCAAACCTAGAAACGAAAAGTCAATGCATAAGTTCGAAAGATAGGCTGACTCTCTTGTTAGGGGCTAATGAAGCTGGTGTCTTATCTGTGAAGCCAGTGCTCAATTATCATGCAAAAGATCCAATGGCCCTTAAGAATTATGCTAAATTGGGCCAAGCATGGTGGCTCACGCCTGTAATCCCGGCACTTTGGGTGGCAGAGGCCAGTGGATAACTTGAGGTCAGGAGTTCGAGACTAGCCTGGCCAACATGGCAAAACCCCATCTCTACTAAAAAAAAAAAAAAAAAAAAAAAAAATAGCCAGGCATGGTGGTACACACCTGTAGTCCCAGCTACTTCAGAGGGTGAGGCAGGAGAATCGCCTGAACCTGGGAGGCAGAGGTTGCAGTGAGATCATGCCACTGCATTCCAGCCTGGGCGACACAGCAAGACCCCGTCTCAGAAAAAAAAAAAAAAAAAACTAAATCTACTCTGCCTGTGCTCTGAAAATGGAACTACAATGTCTACATGACTGGATGACAGTACATCTGTTTACAGCGTGGATCACTGAAATCACTTAACCCACCTTTGAGAACTGCCACTCAGAAAAAAAATAAATAAAATTCCTTTCAAAATATTACAGCTCGTTGACAATGCACCTAGTCACCCAAAAGCTCTGATGGGGAAGTACAAGAAAATTCGTGTTGTTTTCACGCCTGCTAATAAAACATCCATTCTACAGCCCAAGGATCAAGAAGTAATTTCAAGTTTCAAGTCTTACAATTTAAGAAATACATTTCATATAGCTACCACAAACAGTGATATCCTCTGATGGGTCTGGGAAAAGTAAACTGAAAATCTTCCGGAAAGGATTCATCATTCTAGATGCCTCTGCATAAAACAACAAAGGTAACAAAGTACAGTGAAGTTCACATTTTCGCTTAAACAAAAGTATAGGCATATACTTGGAGACAGAGCCGGTTAAGTTCCAGACCCCCGCCATAAAGTAAGTATCAAAATAAAACATGTCACATGAATTCTGTGGTCTCCTAGTGAATATATAACTATGTTTACACTAGAGTGTGGGCTATTAAGTGTGCAATGGCACTGTGACTAAAAAAAATGCACATCCCCTAATTAAAAATTTCACAACTATTTTTTCCCTACATAAAGACATATGTTCTTTTCATTATGTTCCAGACAGCATTAAATTTTAGATCCTTAGGGAACTTTAAAATAAATTAGTCCTCTCTTTATTGTAAACATGAAGAACCCAAAGCTCAGAGAAGTGAAATAAGCTGCCCAGTTATAAGTAGCTTTCCTAGTGGAAGAACCTGGGCCTATTATCTTTTGGGGTTTTTTTGTCTGTTCTATTCCATTATACTACATCCTCAATACTAATTTGCCAAAGGATTCCAGATAACTGAGATTGCCAATAGATACTTCAGGAAACTCCTGAAAATATCCATTTATACCATAATCAGAATGAAAAGTGCTGCAACAACTATCTAGAAAACCCGATAGTCTCAGCACAAAAGCTCCTTCAGCTGATAAAACAACTTGAGCAAGGTTTCAGGATAAAAAAATCAATGTACAAAAATCACTAGCATTCCTATATACCAACAACAGCCAAGTGGAAAGCCAAATCACAAAGGCAATCTCATTCATAACAGCCACAAAAAGAATAATATACCTGTGAATACAGTTAACCGGGGAGGTGAAAGATCTCTATAAGGAGAACTATAAAACATTACTTAAAAAAATCAGAGAAGACACAAACGGAAAAACATCCCAGGCTAATGGATAGAAAGTACCAATATTAAAATGGCCATACTTCCCAAAGCAATTTACAGATTCAATGCTATTCTTATCATACTACCAATGACACTCTTCATAGAATTAGAAAAAACTACTTTAAAATTCATATGGAATGAAAAAGAACCCCGTATAACCAAGACAATACTAAGCAAAAAGAAAAAAACGGCAAGAATCACCTTATCTCCCTTCAAACCATATTATAGGGCTATAGTAACCAAAACACCATGGTACTAGTACAAAAATAAACACACAGACTAATGGAAAAGAATAAAGAGCCCAGAAATAAGACTGTACACCTATAATTCTGTGATCTTTGACAAACCTGACAAAAACAAGCAATGGACAAAGGGTTCCATATTTAATAATGGTGCTGGGAAAACAACTAGCCATATGCAAAAAATTGAAATTGAACCCGATTGTTATACTATATATAAAAATTAGCTCAAAATGGATTAAAGACTTAAATGTAAAACCTAAAACTATAAAAAACCTAGAAGAAAATCTAGGCAATACCATTCAGGACATAGGCAGGCACAGGCAAAGATTTCATGACAAAAATGCCAAAAGCAATTGCAACAAAAGCAAAAATTGACAAATGGGATCTAAATAAACTAAACAGCTTCTGCACAGCAAAAGAAACTATCATTAGAGTGAACAGACACCCTACAGAATGGGAGAAAGTTTTTGCAATCTATCCATCTAACAAATGTCTAATTTCCAGAGTTTACAAGGAACTTAAACAAATTAACATGAAAAAAAGCAAACAACCCCATTATAATGTGGGCAAAGGACATGAACAGATACCTTTCCAAAGAAGACACATGCAGACAATAATCATATTTTAAAAGCACAATATCACTGATCATTAGAGAAATACAAATAAAAACCACAATGAGACGCACAGTGAGAAAACAATGTGAAGAGACACAGGGAGAAGACAGACATCTACAAGTCAAAGAGAGAGGCCTGGCACACGCCCTTCTCTCACGGCCCTTAAAACACCTTGATTGGATTTCTTGTCTCCAGAACCAGGAACAAAAGGGGATAATGGTGGATGGGAGGCAGACTAGATTGCAGCTCTGACTGGGACAGACAGCAGCATGTGGAAGTTCACATTGTGAATTTTTGCTCCAGAACAACTGCAGGAATAAATCAGGAAGCCTGAGAGGACCCATAAACCTTACGAAGGAAGCAGAGTGCACCAGTAGGACCCAGACACCCCAAATACTGTGCTGGTATCCATGGCTGAGAAGCCCATAGATTGTTCAGGTCACAAGACTCTGTGCAGACAACCACCAGTACCAGCCCAGAGCCTGGTAGAATAGCTGGGTGGCTACATCCAGAAGAAAAATAACAATCACTACAGCTCTGCTCTCAGGAAGCCACATCCATAGGAAAAGGGGGAGAGTACTATATCAAGGGTACACCCTATGGGACAAAGGAATCTGAACAAAAGCCTTCAGCCCTAGACCTTCCCTCTGACAGAGCCTACTCAAATGACAAGGAATCAGAAAACCAACTCTCGTAATATGACAAAATAAGGTTCTTTAACACCTCCAAAAAATCATACTAGCTCACTAGCAATGGACCCAAACTAAGAAGAAAACCCTGATTTGCCTGAAAAAGAATTCAGGAGGTTAGTTATTAAGCTAATCAGGGAGGCACCAAAGAAAGGTGAAGCCCAGTGTAAGGAAGTCCAAAAAATGATACAAGAGGTGAAGGGAGAAATATTCAGGGAAATAGCATAAATAAAAAACAATTCAAACTTTAGGAAACAATGGACACACTTACAGAAATGCAAAATGCTCTGGAAAGTCCAGCAATAGAATTGAACAAGTGGAAGAAAGAAATTCAGAACTTGAAAACAGGTCTTCAAATTAACCCAATCCAACAAAGACAAAGAAAAAAGAATAAGAAAATATGAACAAAGCCTCCAAGAAGTCTGGAATTATGTTAAATGACCAAATCTAAGAATAATAGGTATTCCTGAGGAAAAAGAGAAATCTAAAAGTTTGGAAAACATATTTTGGGGAATAATTGAGGAAAGCTTCCCTGGCCTTGCTGGAGACCTAAACATCCAAATATAAGAAACTCAAAGAACATCTGGAAAATTCATCACAAAAAGATCATCACCTAGTCACAATGTCATCAGGTTATCTAAAGTTAATATGAAGGAAAGAATCTTAAGAGCTGTGAGACAAAAGCACCAGGTAACCTATAAAGAAAAACTTTCAGATTAACAGCAGATTTCTCAGCAAAAACCCTACAAGCTAGAAGGGACTGGAGCCCTATCTTCACCCTCCTCAAACAAAACAATTATCAGTCAAGAATTTTGTATCAAGCAAAACTAAGCTTCATATACAAAGGAAAGATACAGTCTTTCTCAGACAAACAAATGCTAAGAGAGCTCACTACTACCAAGCACTACAAGAACTGCTAAAAGGAACTCTAAACCTTAAAATAAATCCTGGAAACACATTAAAACAGAACCTCTTTAAAACATAAATCTCACAGGACCTATAAAATACAAATACAATTTAAAAAACAAAAATGGCGAGGGCGGAGCAAGATGGCCGAATAGGAACAGCTCCAGTCTCCAACTCCCAGCGCGAGCAACACAGAAGACGGGTGATTTCTGCATTTTCAACTGAGGTACTGGGGTCATCTCACTGCGGAGTGCCGCACAATCGGTGCTGGTCAGCTGCTGCAGCCCGACCAGCGAGAGCTGAAGCAGGGCAAGGCATTGCCTCACCTGGGAAGCCCAAGGGGGAAGGGAATCCCTTTTCCTAGCCAGGCGAACTGAGACACACAACACCTGGAAAATTGGGTAATTCCCACCCCAATACTGCACTTTAAGCAAACGGGCACACCAGGAGATTATACCCACACCCGGCCGGGAGGGTCCCACAGCCACGGAGTCTCCCTCATTGCTAGCACAGCAGTCTGCCATCTAACCACAAGGCAGCAGCGAGGCTGGGGGAGGGGCGCCCTCCATTGCTGAAGCTTAAGTAGGTAAACAAAGCCACTGGGAAGCTCGAACTGGGTGGAGCTCACAGCAGCTCAAGGAAACCTGCCTGTCTCTGTAGACTCCACCTCTGGGGACAGGGCGCAGCTAAAAAACAACAGGGGAAGCAGCAGAGGCCTGTGCAGACCCGAACGACTCTGTCTGACAGCTTTGAAGAGAGCAGTGGATCTCCCAACACGGAGGCTGAGATCTGAGAACAGACAGACTGCCTGCTCAAGTGGGTCCCTGACCCCTGAGTAGCCTAACTGGGAGACATCCCCCACTAGGGGCAGTCTGACACCCCACACTTCGCAGGGTGGAGTACATCCCCTAGAGGAAGCTTCCAAAGTAAGAATCAGACAGGTACACTCACTGTTCAGCAATATTCTATCTTCTGCAACCTCTGCTGCTGATACCCAGGCAAACAGGGTCTGGAGTAGACCTCAAGCAATCTCCAACAGACTGAGAGTCCTGACTATTAGAAGGAAAACTATCAAACAGGAAGAACACCTATACGAAAACCCCATCAGTACATCACCATCATCAAAGACCAGAAGCAGATAAAACCACAAAGATGGGGAAGAAGCAGGGCAGAAAAGCTGGAAATTCAAAAAATAAGAGCGCATCTCCCCCTGCAAAGGAGCGCAGCTTATCGCCAGCAACGGATCAAAGCTGGTCAGAGAATGAATTTGACGAGATGAGAGAAGAAGGCTTCAGTCCATCAAACCTCTCAGAGCTAAAGGAGGAATTACGTACCCAGCGCAAAGAAACTAAAAATCTTGAAAAAAGAGTGGAAGAATTGATAGCTAGAATAATTAATGCAGAGAAGGTCATAAATGAAATGACAGAGATGAAAACCATGACACGAGAAATACGTGACAAATCCACAAGCTTCAGTAACCGACTTGATCAACTGGAAGAAAGAGTACCAGCGATTGAGGATCAAATGAATGAAATGAAGCGAGAAGAGAAACCAAAAGAAAAAAGAAGAAAAAGAAATGAACAAAGCCTGCAAGAAGTATGGGATTATGTAAAAAGACCAAATCTACATCTGATTGGGGTGCCTGAAAGTGAGGGGGAAAATGGAACCAAGTTGGAAAACACTCTTCAGGATATCATCCAGGAGAACTTCCCCAACCTAGTAGGGCAGGCCAACATTCAAATTCAGGAAATACAGAGAACACCACAAACATACTCCTCCAGAAGAGCAACTCCAAGACACATAATTGCCAGATTCACCAAAGTTGAAATGAAGGAAAAAATCTTAAGGGCAGCCAGAGAGAAAGGTCAGGTTACCCACAAAGGGAAGCCCATAAGACTAACAGCAGACCTCTCGGCAGAAACTCTACAAGCCAGAAGAGAGTGGGGGCCAATATTCATCATTCTTAAAGAAAAGAATTTTAAACCCAGAATTTCATATCCAGCCAAACTAAGTTTCATCAGTGAAGGAGAAATAAAATCCTTTACAGATAAGCAAATGCTTAAAGATTTTGTCACCACCAGGCCTGCCTTACAAGAGACCCTGAAGGAAGCCCTAAACATGGAAAGGAACAACCGGTACCAGCCATTGCCAAAACATGCCAAAATGTAAAGACCATCAAGGCTAGGAAGAAACTGCATCAACTAACGAGCAAAATAACCAGTTAATATCATAATGGCAGGATCAAGTTCACACATAACAATATTAACCTTAAATGTAAATGGACTAAATGCTCCAATTAAAAGACACAGACTGGCAAACTGGATAAAGAGTCAAGACCCATCAGTCTGCTGTCTTCAGGAGACCCATCTCACATGCAGAGACATACAGAGGCTCAAAATAAAGGGATGGAGGAAGATCTACCAAGCAAATGGAGAACAAAAAAAAGCAGGGGTTGCAATCCTAGTCTCTGATAAAATAGACTTTAAACCATCAAAGATCAAAAGAGACAAAGAAGGCCATTACATAATGGTAAAGGGATCAATTCAACAGGAAGAGCTAACTATCCTAAATATATATGCACCCAATACAGGAGCACCCAAATTCATAAAGCAAGTCCTTAGAGACTTACAAAGAGACTTAGACTCCGATACAATAATAATGGGAGACTTCAACACTCCACTGTCAACATTAGACAGATCAATGAGACAGAAAGTTAACAAGGATATCCAGGAATTGAACTCATTTCTGCACCAAGCGGACCTAATAGACATCTATAGAACTCTCCACCCCAAATCAACAGAATATACATTCTTCTCAGCACCACATCACCCTTATTCCAAAACTGACCACATAATTGGAAGTAAAGCACTCCTTAGCAAATGTAAAAGAACAGAAATTATAACAAACTGTCTCTCAGACCACAGTGCAATCAAAGTAGAACTCAGGACTAAGAAACTCAATCAAAACCACTCAACTACATGGAAACTGAACAACCTGCTCCTGAATGACTACTGGGTACATAACAAAATGAAGGCAGAAATAAAGATGTTCTTTGAAACCAATGAGAACAAAGATACAACATACCAGAATCTCTGGGACACATTTAAAGCAGTGTGTAGAGGGAAAGTTATAGCACTAAATGACCACAAGAGAAAGCTGGAAAGATCTAAAATTGACACTCTAACATCACAATTAAAAGAACTGGAGAAGCAAGAGCAAACACATTCAAAAGCTAGCAGAAGGCAAGAAATAACTAAGATCAGAGCAGAACTGAAGGAGATAGAGACACAAAAAACCCTCCAAAAAATCAATGAATCCAGGAGTTGGTTTTTTGAAAAAATCAACAAAATTGACAGACTGCTAGCAAGACTAATAAAGAAGAAAGAGAGAAGAATCAAATAGACGCAATAAAAAATGATAAAGGGGATATCACCACCGACCCCACAGAAATACAAACTACCATCAGAGAATACTATAAACACCTCTACGCAAATCAACTAGAAAATCTAGAAGAAATGGATAATTTCCTGGACACTTACACTCTTCCAAGACTAAACCAGGAAGAAGTTGAATCCCTGAATAGACCAAAAGCAGGCTCTGAAATTGAGGCAATAATTAATAGCCTACCAACCAAAAAAAGTCCAGGACCAGATGGATTCACAGCTGAATTCTACCAGAGGTACAAAGAGGAGCTGGTACCATTCCTTCTGAAACTATTCCAATCAATAGAAAAAGAGGGAATCCTCCCTAACTCATTTTATGAGGCCAACATCATCCTAATACCAAAGCCTGGCAGAGACACAACAAAAAAAGAGAATTTTAGACCAATATCCCTGATGAACATCGATGCAAAAATCCTCAATAAAATACTGGCAAACCGGATTCAGCAGCACATCAAAAAGCTTATCCACCATGATCAAGTGAGCTTCATCCTTGGGATGCAAGGCTGGTTCAACATTCGCAAATCAATAAACGTAATCCAGCATATCAACAGAACCAAAGACAAGAACCACATGATTATCTCAATAGATGCAGAAAAGGCTTGAACAGCCCTTCATGCTAAAAACAGCCCTTCATGCTAAAAACGCTCAATAAATTCAACAGCCCTTCATGCTAAAAACGCTCAATAAATTCGGTATTGATGGAACGTATCTCAAAATAATAAGAGCTATTTATGACAAACCCACAGCCAATATCATACTGAATGGGCAAAAACTGGAAAAATTCCCTTTGAAAACTGGCACAAGACAGGGATGCCCTCTCTCACCACTCCTATTCAACATAGTGTTGGAAGTTCTGGCTAGGGCAATCAGGCAAGAGAAAGAAATCAAGGGTATTCAGTTAGGAAAAGAAGAAGTCAAATTGTCCCTGTTTGCAGATGACATGATTGTATACTTAGAAAACCCCATCGTCTCAGCCCAAAATCTTCTTCAGCTGATAAGCAACTTCAGCAAAGTCCAGGATACAAAATTAATGTGCAAAAATCACAAGCATTCTTATACACCAGTAACAGACAAGCAGAGAGCCAAATCAGGAATGAACTTCCATTCACAATTGCTTCAAACAGAATAAAATACCTAGGAATCCAACTTACAAGGGATGTAAAGGACCTCTTCAAGGAGAACTACAAACCACTGCTCAGTGAAATCAAAGAGGACACAAACAAATGGAAGAACATACCATGCTCATGGATAGGAAGAATCAATATCGTGAAAATGGCCATACTGCCCAAGGTTATTTATAGATTCAATGCCATCCCCATCAAGCTACCAATGAGTTTCTTCACCGAATTGGAAAAAACTGCTTTAAAGTTCATATGGAACCAAAAAAGAGCCCGCATTGCCAAGACAATCCTAAGTCAAAAGGACAAAGCCAGAGGCGTCACGCTACCTGACTTCAAACTATACTACAAGGCTACAGTAACCAAAACAGCATGGTACTGGTACCAAAACAGAGATATAGACCAATGGAACAGAACAGAGTCCTCAGAAATAATGCCACACATCTACAGCCATCTGATCTTTGACAAACCTGACAAAAACACGAAATGGGGAAAGGATTCCCTATTTAATAAATGGTGCTGGGAAAATTGGCTAGCCATAAGTAGAAAGCTGAAACTGGATCCTTTCCTTACTCAGAAATAATGCCACACATCTACAACCATCTGATCTTTGACAAACCTGACAAAAACAAGAAATGGGGAAAGGATTCCCTATTTAATAAATGGTGCTGGGAAAATTGGCTAGCCATAAGTAGAAAGCTGAAACTGGATCCTTTCCTTACTCCTTATACGAAGATTAATTCAAGATGGATTAGAGACTTAAATGTTAGACCTAATACCATCAAAACCCTAGAAGAAAATCTAGGTAGTACCATTCAGGACATAGGCATGGGCAAGGACTTCATGTCTAAAACACCAAAAGCAACGGCAGCAAAAGCCAAAATTGACAAATGGGATCTAATTAAACTAAAGAGCTTCTGCACAGCAAAAGAAACTACCATCAGAGTGAACAGGCAACCTACAGAATGGGAGAAAATTTTTGCAATCTACTCATCTGACAAAGGGCTAATTTCCAGAATCTACAAAGAACTCAAACAACTTTACAAGAAAAAAACAAACAATCCCATCAAAAAGTGGGCAAAGTATATGAACAGACATTTCTCAAAAGAAGACATTCATACAGCCAACAGACACATGAAAAAATGCTCATCATCACTCGCCATCAGAGAAATGCAAATCAAAACCACAATGAGATACCATCTCACACCAGTTAGAACGGCCATCATTCAAAAGTCAGGAAACAACAGGTGCTGGAGAGGATGTGGAGAAATAGGAACACTTTTACACTGTTGGTGGGACTGTAAACTAGTTCAACCATTATGGAAAACAGTATGGCGATTCCTCAAGGATCTAGATCTAGATGTACCATATGACCCAGCCATCCCACCACTGGGTATATACCCAAAGGATTATAAATCATGCTGCTATAAAGACACATGCACACGCATGTTTATTTCGGCACTATTCACAATAGCAAAGACTTGGAATCAACCCAAATGTCCATCAGTGACAGACTGGATTAAGAAAATGTGGCACATATACACCATGGAATATTATGCAGCCATAAAAAAACGATGAGTTTGCGTCCTTTGTAGGGACATGGATGCAGCTGGAAACCATCATTCTTAGCAAACTATCACAAGAACAGAAAACCAAACACCGCATGTTCTCACTCATAGGTGGGAACTGAACAATGAGCTCACTTGGACTCGGGAAGGGGAACATCACACATCGGGGCCTATCATGGAGGGGGAGGGGGGAGGGATTGCATGGGAGTTATACCTGATATAAATGACGAATTGATGGGTGCTGACGAGTTGATGGGTGCAGCACACCAACATGGCACAAGTATACATACGTAACAAACCTGCACGTTATGCACATGTACCCTAGAACTTAAAGTATAATAATAAAATAAAAATAAAATTAAAAAAAAGAAAATACAGCATTGCTTAGTCCTTGTTGAATAAAAGTTAAAAACAAATGTCCTGACCTTGCTGAAATTGTCTTAAAATCTCTTCTTTCATTTCTGTCAGCACATTTATGTAAGACTGATCTCTCCACTATGAGTGTTATTAAAACAAAACACTGAAACATTTTAGATATGCATTATGCCTGATGAGTAGTGCTGTCTAGATTAGTTAACAAACAAGAAGCAAAGTCATTTGCCACATTAAAAACTTCAAATATTGGCCAGGAGTGGTGGTTCATGCCTGTCATCCCAGCACTTTGGGAGGCCGAGGTGGGAGGATTACATAAGCCCTGGAGTTCGAGACCAGCCTGAGCAATATAGTGAGACATTGTTTCACAAAATATTTAAAAATTAGCAGGTCATAGCGACATGTGCCTGTAGTCCCAGCTACTCAGGAGGCTGAGGCAGGAGGATCCCTTAAGCATAAGAGATCAAGGCTGCAATGAGCTATGATTACACCATTGTGCTCCAGCCTAGGCGACAGAGAGAGACGCTGTCTCTAAAACAAAGAAACAAAAAATCCTTCAAATATTTTTGTATACAATGTTTGTTCAAAAAGGTATATAGGAATTTAATATGGGGAATTGCTACTTGACTCAACTTTTCTTTGTTTGTGATTATGAAATAGCAAAAGGTTATGAGTATATTAGTGATTATATTAATATTAATCAACTGTGCACATTTTCATAAAGAACATGTATGACTTCAGTAATTCTTTATATTTGTTCTGATTTTATTTATTGAAATGTCATTTGATATCTGTTGAATCTAATAAAACAAGCTTGAATTAAAAAAAAAAAACAAAAAAAACAAAAAAACCAGGTATACAGGCAACAAATAGCACAATAAATGGAATAGTACCTCACATCTCAATACTAACATTGAATGTAAATGGCCTAAATGGTCCACTTAAAAGATACAGAATTGCAGAATGATTAAGAATTCACCAGCCACTATCTGCTGCCTTCAAGACACTCACCTAACACATAAGGACTTGCACAAACTTAAGGTAAAGGGGTGGAAAAGACATTTCAGGCAAATGGACAGCAAAGGCAAGCAGGAGTAGCTATTCTTAAATCAGACAAAACAAACTTTAAAGAAACAGCAGTTAGAAAAGACAAAGAGGGACATTATATAAGGATAAAAGGACTAGTCCAACAGGAAAATATAAACATATATGCATCTAACACTGGAGCTCCCAAATTTATAAAACAACTACTACTAGACCTAAGAAATGAGATAGACAGCAACACAATAATAGTAGGGGACTTCAATACTCCATTCACAGCACTAGACAGGTCATCAAGACAGAAAGTCAACAAAGAAACAGTGGATTTAAACTATACCCTGGAACAAATGGACTTAGCACATATACACAGAACATTCCATCCAACAACCACAGAATATACATTCTATTCAACAGCATATGGAACTTTCTCCAAGATAGACCATATGATAGGCCACAAAACAAGCCTCTATAAATTTGAGAAAACTGAAATCATACCAAGCACTCTCTCAGACCACAGTGGAATAAAACTGGAAATCAACTCCAAAAAGAACCTTCAAAACCATGCAAACGCATGGAAATTAAATAACCTGCTCCTGGTGATCATTGGGTGAAAAACGAAATCAAGATGGAAATTTAAAAACTTTTCCAACTGAACAATAGTGTTGTCCAGTTCAACCTATCAAAATCTCTGGGACACAGCAAAGGCGATGCTAAGAGGGAAGTTCATAGCCTTAAATGCCTACATCAGAAAGTCTGAAAGAGGACAAACAGGCAATCTAAGGTCACACCTCAAAGAACTAGAGAAACAAGAACAAATCAAACCCAAACCCAGCAGAACAAAAGAAATAACCAAGATCAGAGCAGAGCTAAATGAAATTAATACCAAAAAAAAATAAAAGATAAATAAAACAAAAAGCTGGTTTTTTGAAAAGAGAAATAAAATTGATAGACCATTAGCAATATTAACCAAGAAAAGAAGAGAGAAAATCCAAATGAGCTCGATAAGAAACAAAACGGGAGATATTACAACTGACAACACAGAAATACAAAAGATCATTCAAGGCTACTATAAACACCTTTATACTCATAAACTAGAAAACCTAGAAGAATACATTCCTGTAAAGATAGAACCCTCCTAGCTTAAAATAGGAAGAATTAGGTACCCTGAACAGACCAATAACAAGCAGCGAGAACTGAAAGGGTAATTTAAACATTACCAACAACAACAAAAAAGTCCAGGACCAGACGGATTCACAACAGAATTCTACCAGACATTCAAAGAATTGGTACCAATCCTACTGACACTATTCCACAAGATAAAGAGGGAACTTTCCCTAAATCATTCCATAAAGACAGTATCACCCTCATACCAAAATCAAGAAAGGACATAAAAAAAGAAAACTACAGACCAATACCCCTGGTGAACACAGACGCAAAAGTCCTTAACAAAATATGAGCTATCTGAATCCAACAACATGTCAAAAAGATAATCCACCATGATAACAGGTTTCATATTAGGAATGCAGGGATGGTTTAACACATGCAAGTCAATAAATGCGACACACCACATAAACAGAATTAAAAACAAAAATCCCATGATCACCTCAATAGATGCAGAAAAAGCATTCAACAAAATCCAGCATCTCTTTATGATTAAAACTCTCAGCAAAATCGGCATACAAGTGATATACCTCAATATAATAAAAGCCATCTATGACAAACCCACAGCCAACACAATACTGAATGGGGAAAAGTTGAAAGCATTCCCTCTGAGAACTGGAACAAGACAAGGATGACCACTCTCACCACTCCTCTTCAACACAGTACTGGAAGTCCAAGCCAGAACAATCACACAAGAGAAAAAATAAAGGGCATCCAAATCGATAAAGAGGAAGTCAAACTATCCCTATTTGCTGACACTATGATCATTTATCTTGAACACCCTAAAGATTCCTCCAGAAAGCTCCTAGAACTGATAAAAGAATTCAGCAAAGTTTCTGCATACAAGATTAATGTACACAAATCAGCAGCTCTTCTATACACCAACAGCGACCAAGCAGAGAATCAAATCCAAAACTCAACCCCTTTTACAAAAGCTGCCAAAAAATAAAAACAAAATACTTAGGAATATATCTAACTAAGGAGTCAAAAAACCTCTATAAGGAAAACTACAAAACACTGCTGAAAGAAATCATAGATGACACAAACAACTGGAAACACATCCCATAATCATGAATGGTAGAATCAATATTGTGAAAATGACCACATTGCATTGACCACAAATTCAATGCAATTCCCATCAAAATACCACCATCATTCTTCACAAAATTAGAAAAAAAAATTATAAAATTCATATGAACCCAAAAAAGTGCCTGCAAACCCAAAGCAAGACTAAGCAAAGAGAACAACTCTACGGGCATCACATTACCTGATCGCATACTATAAGGCCATAGTCACCAGAACAGCATGGTACTGATATAAAAATAAACACCCAGACCAATGGAAGAGAATAGAGAACCCAGAAATAAAATAATCACAAATATTTACAGCCAACTGATCTTCGACAAAGCAAACAAAACCATGAAGTGAGGAAAGGACACCCTTTTCAACAAATGGTGCTGGGATAATTGGCTAGCCACATGTAGGAAAATGAAACTGGAGCCTCATTTCTCACCTTACACAAAAATCAACTCAAGATGGATTAAGGACTTAAATCTAAGACCTGAATCTATAAAAATTCTAGAAGATGACATTGGAAAATTCCTTCTAGACATTGGCTTAGGCAAGGATTTTCTGACCAAGAACCCAAAACAAATGCAATAAAAACAAAGATAAATTGCTGGGACTTAATTGAACTAACGTGCTTCTGCATACCAAAAGGAACAGTCAGCAGAGTAAACAGATAACCCACAGAGTAGGAAAAAAATCTTCACAATGTATACATCTGACAAAGGACTAATATCCAGAATCTGTAACAAATGCAAACAAATCAACAAGAAAAAAACAATCTCATCAAAAAGTGGGCTAAGGACATGGATAGACAATTCTCAAAGAAGATATACAAATGGCCAAAGAAAATATGAGAAAGTGCTCAACATCACAAATGATCAGGGAAATGCAAATCAAAACTACAATGCGGTACCACCTTACTCCTACTAGAATGGCCATAATCAAAAAAAATCAAAAAATAGTAGATGTTGTCATGGATGTGATGAAAAGGGAACTTTTCTACACTGCTTGTGGGAATGTAAACTAGGACAACCACTGTGGAAAACAGAGTAGAGATTCCTTAAAGAACTAAAAGCAGAACTACCATTTGATCCAGCAATCCCATTCCTGGGTATCTACCCAGAGGAAAGGAAGTCATTATATGAAAAAGCTACTTGCACACGTGTGTTTATAGCAGCACAATTCACAACTGCAAAAACGTGGAACCAACCCAAATGCCCATCCATCAACAAGTGGATAAAGAAACTGTGGTATAGGTTATTTTATTATTTATTTAATAAAATAAAATAAAAATAATGAATTAGATATGGTATCTGTAGCAAAGTTCAATTCCTACTTTACTGATGAAAAAAATTTAACTTCAGAAGGGTGAAAATGCAAAGAGAAGCAGTATGGCACAGGAATTAACAGCAAAGACTTTGAAGTTAGATCAACATAGGTCTGGATTCTTATTTTACCACCTTATAACTATAAATCCTTGGGCAAGTTAATTACCATAATTTCTACCTCTACACATTGATCTTCTCATCTCTAAAATGGGAAGAAAAATATCTCCCTTACAAAGTTGTTAAGATTAAATGAGATAATAGATGGAAAGCAGTTAGCATAATTCCTGGCACATAGTAAATAACACAATAAACGGAATATCACTTAATTTTAATATTTCTGTAATAATTTTCATATTATTGTAGTCTTGCTCAAAGCTATAAACTACCCTTTCAAATAATACTTATAATTTACTATGCTCTGCAATCCTGATAAAAAATCTTACTAGATGTTTGCAATTTTTAATACACAATTAAAGTATATAAACAGCAACGACTACAGTACACACAGCTCTTCATAGCACACAGCCACAGCCCAAACACCTTTCATCAACTATTGAAAACTTATCCAGTTAGGGTACCTTGAGGAAACAAGGAATTTTGTGTGATAGCCTTAAAGAACACAAATCTATAAACTGAGGACTAAATTAACAATACCTAAGCTGTCTTTTGCAGTACAGGTTTATAAATTAGCACAGTCAAGGATATTCCAGGACTAGTCAGCATTTCAGAAGTTCTGAATTTCTGCAAGGAATTGAAAGTATACAAAGGTGTATACTTCATCTTTCATACTATCTCAATCTGGAAGGAAGAACTAAAAGTTGTCATTTCACATATTTACCCAATTTTTTCCTAAGTATGTAAACAGTATCAGTATGTAAGGTAGAGTTTATTTAATTTTATTTACTAATATTATGAAATCCCACTTCAAAATATCGTAAATATACTAAAACAAAGCAGAAATGAATTTTGAAATGCAGTGAGAGGTGGCAGAAAGTATACTGGCCTGAGAAGTAGTACCATTTTCTGACTGTGTCTCTGCATGGTTATTCTCTCCGACTCTTAGTTTTCTCAATTGCAAACTACAGGTTCCCTCCTTGTTTAAATAGCAAGGTAATTGTCATATTCAAATAACTTAATAATGGAAGGAAAAAGCTAAAGAACTAGAAAGAGCTATTAACATACAACTTCATCTATAGAGCACATTTTTAGAGAAATGAAGTCCTTGCTGAAAGATAACATAATTATATCCACTAACAAATCTATAATGAGCCAAAAATTACAATACTAATTTAATTTTCATTTTGCTGCAATGAATGCCTTTCTAAAATTGTGTTATGTAGCATTTTAAGAGGATTCTCATAACTCTATGCTTGTCCCAGATGATATAATTTAAAATATACCTTCTAAATCAGCATCTTAAAGGTATGTAGAGAAAATTTAATCTTTGAGTAACTTTATTAAAGAGATTCACAGTTTCTAAATTTGTTCTTTTATTAAGTTAAATTTTAAGTGAATAATTATCACCACTCAACTAGACCACTGGCTTAAAAAATCTTAAAATGATAGGAACATTGCAATATCTAAATAGTTTTACCATCACATATCTGGAACACGTAATTTTTTTAAAACTTCAAATGCATATAAATTTAAGACAAAGATAAATAAATATATTTACAGAAATTCCAAGTACCAGCAGCTAACTCTTCTTAATGGAATATGGGTACACTATCTCCATATTTCTCTAACAATCTCTGGTACAACCTGATGAAAGCAGAAGAAAGATAGTTTATTTTCTCAAAAGCCTTGTATATGTGTCCCACTAGGTTATTTCCTTCCTATTGACAAAGACTTATAGATGTCTGGAATTTTCTCCCAGGAAAATAGATATGAACCATACATGGAGATAAAACTAACACTAAAATGCTGTTTACATATTTTAAAAAATAAATGTGCATTCCACATACTGCTAGTTTGATATTTCTAAAACTCTTTTGATATTTCTAAAACCCTTTTCTCCATTACTTACAAAACTGATTTGAACTGTCTTTTACATTTTTCTTCTCAATTTTATCCTGAAATCAAAAAGCCAAACTGCCCTCACATAAAAGGCAAGATACTTACTTTACTTCTTTAGATTCCAGAATGCAAATAAAACGTCCAACGAAATACTATTTCTGGAACTGAATGAGTAATTTTGGTTTACTCAATGATTACACTTTAGGATAAAATTAAAATGCAGAAATAAATGTTTCTCCCTCTTATCTTTCTAAAAGTTTAAGTCCTGAGTAGAAATGAAAATAAAACAAAAAGCCTCATATCAAAGTTAAGCAAAGACTGAAGAAAGCAGAAGTCTCCTATTATATATAGCAAGTCTCAGGTAGAAAATATCTATCCAAAGCCATACACAAAAGAGTTCTCCAGTTTCCTTATCTGACGTTTCTAATATCTCTTTTCCTGGTTGTCACCAAAATTACTGAACATATAATTGGTTCTTACAGAGAAAATATATGTTAGACAGAGTGTCTAGAGATGCAACTCTGGTGAGAAGCAATCTCCTTTTATCCAGCAAACATTTACTGAGCATTTGATAAGTGTCCAGTACTATATTAGGAATAAAGAAAAAATAAGAAATAAAATATAGTTCCTATCCTCAGGAAGTTTGCTGCAGGGAGGAAGAGAAACTAAAAATCACAATATAGTGTGATAAATGTTATGATATACTAACAAGCTGTTTAGCAAGACAAAGAAAGGGATCATATATAGATTTGGAGGCTGGAATCAAGGAAGGCTTCCTTAAAAAAAAAAAAGAGGAGGATAGTTTCCAAGACAAGAAAACAAACAGGATGTATACAACAGTATACACATTCAGTAAGCTGAAAATCATTTTCTAAATCTGAAGTACATTGTGAATATGGAGGAATAGACAGACACAAAGTTAGAGATAAGCAAAGGTGAGATCATTAACGGCCTTGTGTGCCAAACTAAGAAGTTTGAACTTTATCCAGGAGATTATGTGGAGCCATTGAAAGATGTTAAACTAGTAAGTGGCAAGCAAGATCTACCTTTTAGAATAAATATTTTGACAACAATATAAAGAATAAAACAAGAAGAAAAAGGCTATGTAAAGGAAACCTAATCAAGTTACTACCATAGTAATAAAAGGCGCGAAGTTATTAGGGCTTGAACTGATGCGCTGGCAATAAAGATGGAGAAGAGATCCTTTAAAAGACAAATTTAGGGGTTAAAAATAACTATATATGATGGCGCAACACAGGGCAGCGCAGGGACACCATGGCAGAGCTACCGCAGCTGTAGGTGCAGGAGGCGGCAGACTCCATGGTGAAGAGTCTGGAGAAAGAGAACATTCAGAAAATGCAGGGTCTCATGTTCCGGTGCAGCACCAGCTGTTGTGAAGACACCCAGGCCTCCCTGCAGCAGGTGCACCAGTGCATCAAGCGCTGCCATGTGCCTCTGGCTCAAGCTCAGGCTTTGGTCATCAGTGAGTTGGAGAAGTTCAAGGACCACCTGGCCCGGTGCACCATGCAATGCAATAACAAAGCTAAAGATTCAATAGATGCTGGGAGTAAGGAGCTTCAGGTGAAGCAGCAGCTAGACGGTTGTGTGACCAAGTGTGTGGATGACCACGTGCACCTCATCCCAACTACGACCAAGAAGATGAAGGAAGCTCTCTTAGCCATTGGGAAATAAAAATCTTTGCCAGCAGCCATCGGGACTGAGGGCAAGAACGTATTTTTTATAAGGAATTGGGAACTTTAGTCTTTTAAGCGAAGTTTATGAATGAAGAAAGTAAGGATGGCCACAAGTGTTAAGACATATGTCACTTGCCTCTAGACACTGGTTCTTTTATGTTTCAGTCCTAAAAAATGAAATGGAAAAAAGTGGTGCAAAATTGGGTCAGAGATATTACAGGAGAGTTTTAGAGCTTATATTTCCTGTGGCCAGCGCTTGTCCTGGCAGTAAGGATCTTCCCTGTAACAAGCCAGAGTCCTCCAAGGCACCAGACTCTTCTTACTACACAGGTACCAACAGGCTGGCAGGTTAGAGTTGGTGGAGTTTGACGAGAGATATTTTCTCTTTGTTGCCAACATCCTGTTTACCAGAAGTGTCACCACACCATTTTCCATAAGCTGTGAAACAAAATCCGTGAGGTCACTAACTTAGAAGGGAAAAAAGTTTTCTGGGTCTTTGTTTTCTTGGTTTTGTTTAATTTATACAAGGGCATACAAGTTGATTTTAGGATGTGGAATTGGTAGGGAGACTAGTTTGGATAAGAACTTTGAAAGGTTCCTTGTGGATCCCCATTTCTGGGCATCAAGATGTGGATGTACATTTCTTATAATTATTACATGCTGCATCTTTCAGCCTGGAGACCATGCAAAAACATGAGAGGCGACGACACACTAATTATTGGGAAGCATAATTACTGGTTGATGGACCCTGAGGCTGTGTGTAGCAAAATGAAAGGACAATCTTGCAGTAACACTTTCCCCTTGGAAGAGAAAGGGGTTTTGACTGTGATATATATTGGTATCTAGAAATGAACAGTAAAAGAGGAGCACTTGGCTACTTGATTATAAAAGAGTTATGAAGTACTGGATTTGGAAAAACCTGGATTTTATAGAACAGATAGAATGAAAGCCTAAACCTAGCATTGCGTACTTAGCCTCCTGAATTAACAGAGCCCAACTGAGACAAACCCCTGGCAACAGGAAATTCAAGGAAGAAAAAGTAAGCAACTTGGGCTAGGATGAGCTGACTCCTTTAAAGCAAAGGAGAGGCAGCCCCCATTACCAAATGCCATTTCTGCCTGGGGCTGTTGCAACACAGTGTTCCTGCCCTAGCATGGCACCTTACTGTTTTGATATCAACCTCATTGTATTTTCACCAACTTATTACTTGAAATGATAATATAGCCTGTCCATTTACTGTTTCCAGGCTGTGATATATTTTCCTAGTGGTTTGGTTTTAAAAATAAATAAGGTTTAATTTTCTGTCCCCACCCCCCCAAAAAATACATATATATATATTTATGTTAAATGACTGGATATAGGATAAGGAAAAAAGAGGAGTCAAAGACAATTCCCAAGTTAAAATTTGTAAGTGGTGTCAATCACTCAGATGGGGGGAATACAAAAACAGGTACAAGTTTGAGAAAAGATGAGGTTCTAATGAGATCACTTGGACACAGGAAGGGGAGCATCACACACCGGGGCCTATTGTGGGGAGGGGGAGGGGAGAGGGATAGCATTAGGAGATATACCTAATGTAAATGACAAGTTAATGGGTGCAGCACACCAACACGGAACATGTATACATATGTAACAAACCTGCACGTTATGCACATGTACCCTAGAACTTAATGTATAATAAATATATATATATATTTAAAAAAAAAAAAAAAAGATGAGGTTCTCACTTTACAACAAGTTGAGTTTAGGACACCTGGAGCTGAGGAAAGAGGTCTGGACTAGCTTCTAGTTTACCCACTAACTGAACAAAAAACAACAAATATTTAAAAACACAGCAAAAAACCAATTAAAATCTTACTGGGACTCTTTACTTCACATTATATTTAAATTTCATGAACACATAATCTATATGCTAAAAATTCCTAGTGGTAAAACTATTATTCTGAGAGAATGGATCACCACGCTGTTCTGATTGGAAAAAGGATAGACATAGGATGAGGACATGCATGAGTCTGTTGTCATTTGAAGAGAGTTTAAAACTTCCTTTCAAAAGAGTAAAAGATATTAGAAGGTCATTGCTTTAAGCAGCCCCTTTATTTACATCTGTCAGTACAGTAAGAGATTAGTTAACCTGTACTGGGGAGGAAATCTGCTAGAATATAGAATGAGAGCAAGCTGCTTCATAAATTACTGATGCTAAGCTGTCTGACTCTAAGATTTACAGTGTTTTAGAAAATTAAATGTATATCAGGTATAAGCTAACAAGAAATTTCTTCATTAAACTTAGCTTTTTATGATTTTTGCCTTTTTTAAAGAAGTATCCTCCCTAAAAATTAATGTATAATATGTTCAGATGTTTTGACAAGAATTCTACCTTTATTTTAAAAATAACTGTGTTGAAAGTTAGCAGTTTTTATCTGGGTCTTGGCTTCAAGCACTTACATACTGTCATTCAGATTACAGACCATATAACCAAAGTACTGTGTAGCTAATTATAGGTTATTCTAACTGAAAATAAAGTACCTTCCCCCCAAAACATTCATTTAATGGCTGAAACTGTAAATAGTAATATATAAAAGATATTGTTATAGATTCCTACAGCTAATTCCTAGTTTTCAGCCCCAAACTCCCATGTAATTCTTTCAAAAAATACAAAACAAAATTAGTTTTGTTACTTTACAAAATTAAACTGAATATTTACTATTAAAAACCCAGAGGCAATATTTTAACATCATCTCCGTTTTAAAAATTCATTTAAAATACAAGCTCACAAAAGTCAAAAGTGGTTAGGATCTAGATTAGATAAAATTTTGAAAGGATGTTAAAGATGAAGAAAATATAAATGCATATATACACGCACACATTTATATGCATATAATACATATACACACACATGTATATATATGTATCTTCATTTTAATCATAAAATAATCCCTAAAAAGATGTGTACATGAATCAAATTATAATAAAATAAGTTAAATGCACTAATGATACTTGTTTTTAAATATAATTCCATGTCAATCTGCTTAATGAAGTACAGAAACATCAGCTAACTTTGTAAATTAAGATAGTCAGCTTTAAGATTTGCTTTAGAGTGTGGTATGCCTATATATGCAAATCTTCTTTGAGGTCATTTCAACAATTTTATCATTAGGAGTACGGGATTCATATTATTTCAAATGTGGTAAGTTGAACAAAATCAATACTGAACAACATACCTTTCAGATAAATTAAGGCTTTGGTGAAGAGGTTCTAATTTTTGACATGTCTCTAGGCTGTCAACAGATGTCGAAGGCAATGAGTCTGATTGCACCTTGTTGGCATCACATAAATTAGCATCGTTTCTAGGTAGGGTCTTTCTGAATTTTCGTCCTAAATCCGTCCGTAGGACATTCGTCAACATAACTTTGAGTTGCCTGTTATACACATAAATAATTAGTATATATGGTACTACACATTGTAGAATACATGAATTCATCACAAACTAATATCTCCAGAAATTCTAAATTTCAGTTCTTCAAGAAACTGTAAATACCCTAAGAAAAAAGAAAAAATGCCCAACTATTATGAAAGATACCTTAAAAAGTAAAGTCTATTTCACTTAAGTTGAGATTTTCTTCAGAATTCTGTCAAGTATACTACAACTATCATTACACATGTACATCTGCTAGACTCCTGGCAATGCATTCATGTTTATTAACAATGTTAGTGGAAGGACAGTGTTCATTTGCAGATCTCATCACAGATGTAACCGCTGTTTGCTTTAAAAATGTGTTTTTGTTTTAGCATTTGTTGATTCAGAAAACATTATTAAAACTAAGGATGCACTACTGCATCATTTACATTCTTAAGCTTATAGAGTCTTAAGATACAGATTTAATTTTACCTTATTTCTAAAATAGGTCAACTTATAACATTTATCTTACTGTACCTATATCAATTTCAAAAAAAAAAAAAAGACTGATAAATGCAAGCAGTTCCAGCAACAGTTTTGCTCATCATGTTTTACCCATCTTCTCATTCAATACATTTTTATGCTGAATACTTGAATAACTATGTTTAGTTCTGGAATTCCAAAAACTATGGAACATAGTTTCTGCAGTGGTGTGAACAGGCTACAAGTGCACTTAAAACAATGTCAAGTGAGGAATGGCTGAAAGTACTGTGAAATGTTTAATCAGAAGAGTGTCTATTTTACTACCTATGAAACAGTTTTAGGCACTTTTTGTTTGTTTGCTTATCGAACACAAGAATATTAAGAAACAGCAATATGTTCATGTATTTTCAAGATAAAACAGGAACTCTCAAAACAAAAACACTTGTTCTCAGCAGCCACTTGAGTGTATATCCCCAGACCATCTAGCAGGAAGAGGGTAAAGTCTCCAGGGTACTTCCACAGAACATACTGAAAACTCCAAACATGTTGCACAAAAAAAAAGAAAAGAAAAAACACCAACATGGCACATGTATACATGTGTAACAAACCTGCACGTTGTGCACATGTACCCTAGAACTTAAAGTATAATTTAAAAAATAAATAAATAAATAAATAAAAGTTAAGCTATTAGTTTAAAAATTATTTTAAAATAAATGAGTGACATCTCTATGGATCAATAATAATTCATTCTACAAGCACTTACTGAACATCTTCCAGCAAAACAACTATGCTAGTATAATCTGGAGTTTCTACTACAAACAAAATAGTTGAGTTTTTGCCTTCATGGGGTGTGCATTACAGAGAAGAATAAACCAATTCACTATTTAATTAGAATTATAATATGTGCTATGAAGAAGAAATACAGATGTTGCATTTCTTCTGAGACAAGTTTCTGAGAATATGACCTTAAAGCTGAAGTCTCAAAGAAGGATAGGCACTATCCAAAGAAAACAAGTAAAAAATGGAGAAAGGTCCAAAAAACAGGACAAAATGAAAATGAGTAAAGCTTCTTCAAAGAAATTAAAGGACTTACCTGACTCATGTATTCAGAATAAAGAGGTAATGTGTCTAGGAATGGGCAGTTAGGCAGGACTTAGCAAACTATATTAAGGATCTGAGACTTTATGTCAACAGCAACAGAAATTAACTAGTCTTAATTAGGAAACAGTGAGATCAGAACTACATTTTTAAAATACCATTTTGATGTTTATGAAGAATAAAATGGAAGTACTAAGAATAACAGGTAATAAAAATTAATTTACGGAGATAATGATGACTTTATCAGAGGTAGTTTAGTAGAATGGTGGGAGCAGAAACCAGAATACAGCGGGATCAGTAAAGGGAAAGGAGCAAAGGAGAAATACGGTTATGAAAGTGGAAAATAAGACAAGACCTGAAAATAGACGTGAGAAGCAGGAAAGGGTTTTTAGTCAGTTATTGGTTGATTGGCTAGTTTAAGATAGGAAATATTTGCGTAAGTTTAAATGCTTATGGGAAGCACGTAAGGGTTGAAGACACAGAAGGCAGGATAATTAACACAGTAAGTTTCCTAAGAAATTGCATAAGTGCTAATATTTATTGAACATGTACTATATACCAGGCACTGTGCTAAGCATTTTACAATAATTTATTTCATTTAATCCTCACAACCACTCCATGAGGGGCTTAAAAATTATTCTTCTCATGCAGCTGAGGAGACCAAGATAGACCGATTAATATCTAAGCAAAACAAGTGAGTATTGAAAATGGGATCCAGAACCATACACTCTCAAATTTCTTGCCAGCCCTCTTAACTGCTTCACACCACACTGGTTTATGATAGGAGAAAAGGCATTCCTTTCACCCTTCCAAGAAGGAGAAGGAACCAAAACCTCTTACAAGTGATACGAAAGATAAAGGAACGTAGGTTTGAAAAAAGTTTTCAAATAATCATTGTAGAGAGGGGCAACACAAGCTTACTAAAGAAACCCAGTAAGGCTGTCTTAAAGTTAAGACATCCCTGTGAGATTAGCACATTTATAATGCCACAAATAACCTTTTTTTCCACAAACAGATAATTGAGTTCACAGATGATTATTAATTGCAAAGAGGAAAAGGTGTCTTTACAATGAACAGATCTGGCAGGTACCATCTTATGCAAGTGATCAAACACAGGACTACTAAGAGTGAAACAACCAGAAATTATGTATCCCCTGATATGTGCAATAAGAAGTACATGACATCAGGTATGAAATATTCCTGCCAAAAATGTAACCTGGCCCTAATCATAAGGGTAAGCCCAGAAAAATAATAAAAATATAGACTGTGAGGCATTCTACAGAACAACTGGTCTGGACTCCTCAAAACTCAATGTCATGGTTAAAAGGAAAAGGGCAGAGCAGGTGGGAACTCTTCTAGATTAAGAGACTAATGGGGTATAATAACCAAATACAACGCAGGAACCTGATTTTGATTCTATTAGGTAGGTACAAAAGTAACTGCGGTTTTCGCCAAATAGATTTAAAAGTAAATAAATAAAAGACATTTTGGGAACACTCAGGAAATTCTGATTGTAGATTTTATAGCAGATGATGATATGAAATTACTGTTAATTTTCTTGATAGTATATTATAATTGTTATGTAAGAGAATGTCATTGTTCTTAGGAAAACCAAGCTGAAGTATCTGAAGATAAAATACCATGATGCCTGCAACTTACTCTCAAATGGTTCCCCCCAAAATGTATGTATACGTGTATGTATACATGTACATGTGATACCCATCTATATACATGCATAAAAAGAGACCGAGAGATGGCAAATGTGCCAAAATGTTTAAAGACTATCAGTCTATTATTTATAAGTTTTACAACTGTACATTTTAAAATTCTAAATGACCAAACAGAAATGCAAACAAAACTTTAAGGAAATTTATTTTAAGGATAAAATGTAATTAAGTCTAATGGAAAAACTATATGACTTAGGTATTTGCTAAATTACTGGGGAAATTATTATCTCCATGGTAATTTTAATAATTTCAAATATGAGACTATTCAATGTTGGGAAAAAGTCATTTTTCTATTCACTCAGATCAAATAAGAATTTACGTTGGAAAACAACAAATCATTGGTAATTTTACTGATTATTCTAATAGTGAGTCTCTAAATGAGAAGGACAATTTGGCTTCTCCACAAAAATACTTATTTCATGTTTGACTTTCTTATAATTTGTCTGACTAAAAATATCCGGCAACAGAAGTCAGTAATCTTTTTCCCTCAAACTAATAAGGTGAAAAAATTCTAAACATCTACAACATATAAGTGTCATAAGATTTCTCTGTATACCAGAAGAGAAACTTAAGAGTAAAGAGCAACATTCAAACCAGGCAAAATAAAACCTAAATTTAGTATTTAGGGATATATACTTAGCTAACAATACTATCCAAGAAAAATAAGAAAGTAATTACTTTGAAAGTTAGGGGAGTGGTTATCGTTAAAGCAGGGGTCTCCGGCCCCCAGGCTGCCTTGTACCAGTCTGTGGCCTGTTAGGAACTGGGCCACACAGCAGGAGGTGAACAGTGGGTGAGCGAGCATTACCACCTGAGCTCTGCCTCCCGTCAGATCAGCAGCAGCATTAGATTCACATAGGAGCACGAACCCTATTTTGAACTTCACATGTAAGGGACCTAACTTGTGCACTCCTTATGAGAATCTAAAGCCTGATGATCTGAGGTGGAACAGTTTCATGCCTAAACCACGCCCCACAACATCCACCCACCTCCACTCTCAACCCCATCCATGGAAAAACTGTCTTCCATGAAACCAGTCCCTGGTGCCAAAAAAGGTTGGGGACTGCTGCTTTAAAGGGTTATCATTTTCAGGGATTGAGAACTTCTGAGGCAGTTTTCTGTTTTGTTCCTCAGTGGTGGTTAAAATCTACCTTGTTAAAAATACATTAAATTTAATGAATGATTCATTGAACCGTTTAACTTTCAGTCATTTTTTTGTTAGTTACATTATATTTCACAGTAAAAATGAAAAGTAAAAGGCAGCTAAACAGAGAACTCCATCTAACCCAACAATCTATATATTTAGGTAGGCTGGTTCCTGTTACTTGCCTAGGCTTTTTAGAACCATCCAATTATCTATTTACAAAATGTCCCTTGGAAAGCTCCAAACTATTATACTAACACTCACTTAATTTTTTTGAAGGGAAATAATCATTGATCCATATACTCAGATTCTTTAAAAAATAGCATTCCTAAAAAATAAGAAAAAATAAGAAATATACTGTATCTTTTCAGTTTTACATATGAGAAATTTTATAATTGTAGGAAGACCCAACATAATCACAGCAGAAAAAAATAACATTTTTTGTCTATTAATAAAAAAATACACTGATTTTCCAGAAAACCTCAATTTTTTAAAATTTTTCAACAAAAGTAGTTTATCAATGAATATATAAACATGACTTAATTATAAAGCTTGACCAAATAAATTCAGATATCAGAGAAAAGAATTCCCCCTCAGACTTGGAGTCCTATATTTTGATTCTAGAAAATAACTAACAATTGGGATGAAGGCATTGTTTTCATGTCTTTTGTCATAATTTTATTTAGAGTATTTCTTGTCTTTCAAAAAAAATGGAGAAAACATTTGGACACTTCACCAAAAAAGCGCACAAATGGCCAACATGCATACAAAAAGATGTTCAATATTATTAATCTTATCTTTCTGGTCTGTAAAAAAAAAAAGTTTTAAAAAAGAGGAAGGAGCAAAAGAAATTCAACAGATATTCTAGAGAAGATTTTTTAAAGTCCAATAAAGCACATGAAAAAATGTTCAACATCATCAGTCATCAAGGAAATGCAATTAAAACCACAAAGAGATACTACTACACCTCCATTAGAAAGGATGATGATAAAGAGGCTGACCATATAAGTGTTGGCAGGGGTGTGGAGAAAATGAAACCCTCCTACACGGCTACCGGTGGGAATGTAATACGGCACAATCACTTACAGCAGTCTGACAGTTTCTTACGAAGTTAAGAATGCACCTACCATATGACCTAGCAATCCAACTCCTAGGTATTGACCCAAAAGAAATGAAAACAGGCTCCCAACACAATGGCTGACTAGATGCAGCCAGGTGGAATAGCTACCACGAAGGGACCAAGACGATGGGTGCACTCCTAATAGATCTTCAGAGGGAAGGCACAGAGACTGGATGGAGGGAAGACACAGAAGCCAGGCTGAAGAGGGAGGAAGGTGAGAACTTTGCACAGGGCTACCATGTACCAGGACTCATTTATAGCCCCCAGTGACTCTGGGGGGCAACAGGTAAGTTGAACTGGCAAGGAGCAATCCACTCTCCTGAAGGGTCTCGGAATCCCAGCAGGAGGAGACCCCTCAACCACCACAGACACTTGAGTTGACAGGGAGAGCTGCTTAGAGAAGTGGTAGGAGCAGCACACCAGCTGATGTGGAGCCTAGAAGGTTTGGTGCAGGAGAGTCCGTAGCAGAGCATGGCCAGTGAAGGCCATCACCCTAGGCTCGACTTGCTCCCATAAGAGACCAGCCCTAGGGGAACTGTTGGACCTGAACTCTGCAGGGTTGTCTTGGCTACGAAACAAGGCCAGTCTGACCTGACCATCCTTGGTCTGTGGCCACTCCCAGGGCCGCAGTCTGGTGGAGTCTGCTTGCAGGGCAGCACTGGATGCCCTGGGGTCCTGTATCATAGCTCCTGCACTGGAGGACCTGCCTAACAGGGAGAGAGCTCCTGTGGGGTGGCCCCCAAAACCATGCACGAGCCTGCCACTCCCTCCACACACTGCAGCTTCCCCTGGGCCCATGGCAACCCCCGCCCCTCCACCCCGCACATTGCTTTGCTGATGTAGATGTGTGCAGCAAGGTTTTGCTTTCCTTGCCCCAGCAGCATGTGACTGTGCATGCACCCTGCCCTGCCACTGTGGGAGTGCAGTCCATCCCCCTCTCCCACTGACCACCATTGCAGTGCAAGCCATGGCGAGCACAGAGCCAGCCAACCTTGGCCCCAGAAGTACCTCACCCTTGCACCAACACTGCCAGGAAGTGAAGCCAGGCACAAAGAACAGCACACCTTCCCCCATCCTGAGCAACCATCCCTGCCTACAGCACACAGAGAAAGCACAAAGACCTGTACCCACCAGCACCACCACACCAGTGCCAACACCACCAACAGCACAACCACCCACACAGTCACCAGCAGGGATTCCTGCTACCCCACCAGCCACATTGCCTCTGCCACTGTGGTGAACACTCACATGAAGGCAGGCACCCTGGCCCCCACTAGCACCCTGCCAGAGCCAACGGACATGCACTGGGCCACACTGTGTGATACGGTTTGGCTGCGTCCCCACCCAAATCTCATCTTCCCATGTGTTGTGGGAGGGACCTAGCGGGAGTTCATTGAATCATAAGGGCAGTTTCCCCATACTGTTCTCATGGAAGTGAATACATCTCATGAGATCTAATGGTTTTATAAAGGGAAACCCCTTTCACTTGGTTTCCATTCCCTCTTGTCTACCACCATGTAAGACGTTCCTTTCACCTTCTGCCATAATTGTGAGTCCCCGCAAAGCCACATGGAACTGTGAGTCCATTAAACCTCTTTTTCTTTATAAAGTACTCAGTCAAGGGTATGGCTTTATCAGCAGTCTAAGAACACACTAATACACTGCCACTGCTGCTGGCACATGCAAATGAGGATACATCCAGCTGCCACTGCACTACGAAATGCTTTGGCTGACACCACCCATTGGTGAGTAATGACCAGCAGTCCAGGAGCACCTCAGCCCCCCAGAACAGTGGATTCCTAACCTTGAGGTACCAAAGAACAAAGTTGGGGTCTGATACAAGTCCCACAGAGTTGAAGCACACAGTCCAGGAGGAGTTGGGAGCTGAGTGGTGGTACCTTAAAATCTTCCAGAAACAAAGCCAGTTGGCTGACTCCACCTTATACCACAATCAAACCCTCAAGGTCATCAAATAAGATAAAAGAAAAAGACTCTACCCAAAGGTTAGCAAATTCAAAGACTGAAGGAACATGAGGCCACAAAGATGAGAAAGAACCAGCAAAAGAACACTGACAACTCAAAAAGCCCGAGTGCCTTCTTTCTTCCAAAGAACCAAACCATCTCTCCAGCAAGGGTTCTGAACTAGGCTGAGATGGCTGAAATGACAGAATAGAATTCAGAATATGCGTAGGAATGAAGATCATTGAGATGCAAGAGTATGTTGAAAACCAATCCAAGGAAGCTAAGAATCATAATAAAACAATGCAGGAGCTGACAGACAAAATAGTCAGTACACAAAGAAACCAATCAACCTGATACAGTTGAAAAATATACAAGAATTTCATAATGCAATCACAAGTATTAATAGCAGAATAGACCAAGTGGAGCAAAGAATCTCAGTGCCTGAAGACTGACTTTCTGACATAAGACAGAAATAAGACAGTCGGACAAAAATAGAGAAAAAAGAATGGAAAGAAACAAAACCTCTGAGAAATAAGGGATTATGTAAAGAGACTAAATCTACCACTCACTAGTGTACCTGAAAAAGATGGAGAGATGGTAACCAACATGGAAAACATATTTCTGAATATCGTCCATGAGAAATTCCCCAACCTAATCAGAGAGGCCAACATTCCCCAACCTATCATTAATGAGTTCTGTCACCCATGAGAACTTCCCCAACCTAGCTAGAGAG
Source organism: Piliocolobus tephrosceles (assembly GCF_002776525.5). Classification (NCBI taxonomy): domain Eukaryota; kingdom Metazoa; phylum Chordata; class Mammalia; order Primates; family Cercopithecidae; genus Piliocolobus; species Piliocolobus tephrosceles. The sequence continues at coordinate 6,303,727 of NC_045435.1, read as the reverse complement.
GCCTAGCAGAGAACCCAAGTAAGATATTTCACAAGAAGATCATCCCAAAGACACATAATCATAGGATTCTCCAAGGTCGAAATGAAAGAAAAAATGTTCCAGGCAGCTAAAAAGGTCAGGTCATCTACAAAGGGAAGCCCATCAGACTAACAGCAGACATCTCAGCAGAAACCACAAAAGCCAGAACAGATTAGGGAACAGTATTCAATGTTCTTAAAGAAAATAAATTCCAACTCAAAATTTGATATGCAGCCAAACTAAGCTTCATAAGTGAAGGAGAAATAAGATTTTTTTTTTGAGATAGTCTCACTCTGTCGCCCAGGCTGGAGTGCAGTGGCGCCATCTTGGCTCACTGCAACCTCTGCCTCCTGGGCTCAAGTGATTCTCCTGCCTCAGCCTCCTGAGTAGCTGGGATTACAGGCACCTGCCACCATGCCCAGCTAATTTTTTTTATTTTCAGTAGGGACAGGGTTTCACCATGTTGGCCAGGCTGATCTTGAACGCCAGACCTCAAGTGATCCTCCCACCTCAGCCTCCCAAAGTGCTGGGATTACAGGTGTGAGCCACGGCACCAGGCCTAATAAGACTCTTTTGAGACAAGCAAAAGCCGAGGAAAATGGTTACCATGCAACCTGCCTTGGAAGAGCTCCTGAAAGAAGCACTAAATATGGAAAGGAAACAATGTTACCAGCCACTAGGAAAACACACTGAAGTACACAAACCAGTGACACTATAAAACAACTACAGAAACAAGTCTGCATAATAACTAGCTAACAGCCCCAACTCATTCTGTGAGGCCAGTGTCATTCTGATACAAAAACTTGGCAGAGACAAAATGAAAAATGTAAGGCCAATATCCTTTATGAATATCAACGCAGAAGTCCTCAACAAAACACAGGCAAATCAAATCCATCAGCATATCAAAAAGCATATGAAAAAGCAGGCTTTATACCTGGGAATGAAAGGGTGGTTCAACATATGCAAATCAGAAATTTGAGGCCAGGTGCAGTTGCTCACACCTGTAGTCTTAGCACTTGGGGAGACCAAGGCAAGAGGACTGCCTGAGCTCAGGAGTTTGAGACTAGCCTGGGCAACATGGCAAAACCCCATCTCTACTAAAAATACAAAAAATTAACCGGGAGTGGTGGTACACACCTTCAACTACTCGGGAAGCTAAAGCACGAGAATTGCTTAAACCCAGGAGGTGGCGGTTGCAGCAATCCCAGATAGCACCACTGAATTCCAGGCTGGGTGACAGAGCAAGACTCTGTCTCCAAAAAAAAAAATTGATTCATCACATATACAGAACTAAAGACAAAAACCACATAATTACTTCAATACATGCAAAATTTAATTTCTGTGGAACCTGGCAAAATGCACCTCTGATTTCATTGAAGTACAATGCATCAGCACAGAATTTCTTTTTCTTTTTCTTTTCTTTTGAAGAAAAGAATATCAAATAAATTTTTTATTTATTATTATTGTACTTTAAGGTCTGGGGTACATGTGCACAACATGCAGGTTCGTTACACAGGTATACATGTGCCATGGTGGTTTGCTGCACTCATGCACTCGTCATTTACATTAGGTATTTCTCCTAACGCTATCCCTCCCCCGTCCCCACCCCACAACAGGTCCTAGTATGTGATGTTCCCTGCCCTATGTCCATGTGTTCTCATTGTTTGACTCCCACTAATGGGTAAGAATATGCAGTGTTTGGTTTTCTCTTCCTGTGTTACTTTTGTGAGAATGATGGTTTCCAGTTTCATCCATGTTCTGGCAAAGGACATGAAATCATCCTTTTTTATGGCTACATAGTATTGCATGGTGTATATGTGCCACATTTTCTTTATCCAGTCTATCATTGATGGGCATTTGGGTTGGTTCCAAGTCTTTGCTATTGTGAATAGTGCTGCAATAAACATACATGTGCATGTGTCTTTATAGTAGAATGATTTATAACCCTTTGAGCATATACCTAGTAATGGGATTGCTAGGTCAAATGGTATTTCTAGTTCTACATCCTTAAGGAGTCACCACACTGTTTCCACAGTGGTTGAACTAATTTACACTCCCACCAACAGTGTAAAAGTGTTCCTATTTCTCCACATCCTCTCCAGCATCTGTTGTTTCCTGACTTTTTAATGATCGACATTCTAACTGGCGTGAGATGGTATCTCATTGTGGTTTTAATTTGCATTTCTCAAATGACCAGTGATGATGAGCATTTTTTTTTCAGAAGTTTGTTGGCTGCATAAATGTCTTCCCTTGAGAAGTGTCTGTTCATACCCTTTGCCCACTTTTTGATGGTGTTCTTTTTTTTTTTTCTTGTAAATTTGTTTAAGTTCTTGGTAGATTCTGGGTATTAGCCCTTCGTCAGATGGATAGATTGCAAAAATTTTCTCCCATTCCATAGCTTGCCTGTTCACTCTTCTGACAGTTTCTTTTGCCGTGCAAAAACTCTTTAGTTTAATTAGGTCCCATTTGTCTATTTTGGCTTTTGTTGCCATTGCTTTTTGTGTTTTAGTCATGAAATCTTTGCCCATGCCTATGTCCTGAATGGTACTACCTAGGTTTTCTTCTAGGGATTTTATATTAGGTCTTACATTTAAGTCTTTAATACATCTTGAGATAATTTTTGTATAAAGTGTAAGGAAGGAGTCCACTTTCGGCTTTCGGCATATGGCTAGCCAGTTTACCCAACGCCATTTATTAAATAGGGAATCCTTTCCCCATTGCTTTTGCCAGGTTTGTCCAAGATCAGATGGTTATAGATGTGTGATGTTATTTCTGAGGTCTCTGTTCTGTTCCATTGGTCTATATCTCTGTTTTGGTACCAGTACCATGATGTTTTGGTTACTGTAGCCTTGCAGTATAGTTTGAAGTCAGTAGCATGATGCCTCCAGCTTTGTTCTTTTTGCTTAGGATTGTCTTGGCAATGCGGGCTCTTTTTTGGTTCCATATGAACTTTAGTTTTTTTCCAATTCTGTGAAGAAAGTCAGTGGTAGCTTGATGGAGATAGCACTGAATCTATAACTTTGGGCAGTATGGCCATTTTCACAATATTGATTCTTCCTATCCATGAGCATGGAATGTTTTTCCATTTGTTTGTGTCCTCTTTTATTTCCTGGAGCAGTGGTTTGTAGTTCTCCTTGAAGAGGTCCTTCACATCCCGTGTAAGTTGGATTCCTAGGTATTTTATTCTCTTTGTAGCAATTATGAACTGGAGTTCACTCATGATTTGGCTCTCTGTTTGTCTGTTATTGGTGTATAGGAATGCTTGTGATTTTTGCACATTGATTTTGTATCCTGAGACTTTGCTGAAGTTGCTTATCAGATTAAGGAGATTTGGGGCTGAGACGATGCAATCATGTCATCTGTAAGCAAAGACAATTTTACTTCCTCTTTTCCTATCTGACTATCCTTTATTTCTTCCTCTTGCCTGACTGCCCTGGCCAGAACCTCCAATACTATGTTGAATAGGAGTGGTGAGAGAGGGCATCATTGTCTTGTGCTGGTTTTCAAAGGGAATGCTTCCAGCTTTTGCCAATTCAGTATGATATTGGCTGTGGGTTTATCATAAATAGCTCTTATTATTTTGAGATACGTTCCATCAATGCCTAGTTTATTGAGAGTTTTTAGCATGAAGGGCTGTTTAATTTGTCGAAGGCCTTTTCTGCATCTATTGAGACGATCATGTGGTTTTTGTCGTTGGTTCTGTTTATGTGATGGATTACATTTATTGATTTGTATATGTTGAACCAGCCTTACATCCCAGGGATGAAGCAGACTTGATCATGGTGGATAAGCTTTTTGATGTGCTGCTGGATTCGGTTTGCCCATGTTTTATTGAGGATTTTCGCACTGATTTTATCAGAGATATTGGCCTAAAATTTTCAAAAATAATAACTACAATAACTTTTTAAGACAGTCAATACAATAAAGATATAAATAGAAACAAAAAAAGTTAAAAAGCAGGGGGACAAAATTAAGGCATAGAGTTTTTATTGTTTCATTTTGCTTGTTGTTATGCAAATAGTGTTATCATCAGGTTAACATAAAGGGTAATAAGATAGTATTTGCAAGCCTTATGGTAACCTCAAACCAAAAAACATACAATGGATATGCAAAAAATAAAAAGCAATAAACCAAATCATATTACCAGAGAAAATCAGCTTCTATCAGAGATAATACAAAGAGGAGCTGGTACCATTCCTTCTGAAACTATTCCAATCAACAGAAAAAGAGGGAAATCTCCCTAACTCATTTTATGAGTCCAGTATCATCCTGATACCAAAACCTGGCAGAGGCACAATAGAAAAAGAATATTTTATGACAAGAACACCAAAAACTGGAAAATTACTCCATGTTCATAGATTCAAAGAATCAATATTGTGAAAATCTCCAGGTGACCCAAAGCAATCTACAGATTAAATGCAATCCCCATCAAAACACCAGTGACATTCTTCACAGAAATAGAAAAAATAATCCTAAAATTTACATGGAATCACAAAAGACCCAGAATAGGTAAAGTTATCCTAAGCACAAAGAACAAAACTGGAGGAATCACATTACCTGACTTCATATTATACTATGGAGCTATACTAACCAAAACAGCATGGAAATGCCATAAAAACAAACACATAGACCAATGGAACAAAATAGAGAACCCAGAAACAAACCCATACACCTACAGTGACCTCTTTTTTGACACAGGTGCCAAGAACATACACTGAAGGAAAGACACCTCTTCATCAAGTGATCCTGGGAAAACTGAATATTGATAGGCAAAAGAATAAACTAGACCCCTATCTCTCAACATATACAAAAAACAAATCAAAATGGATTAAAGACTGAAATCTGAAACCTCAAACTATGAAACTACTACAAGAAAACACTGGGGAAAATCTCCAGGACATTGGTCTGGGCTAATATTTCTTCAGCAATACCCGACAAGCACAGACAACAAAAGCAAAACTGGACAAATAGGATCACATCAACTTAAAAAGCTTCTGTACATGAAAGGGTACAATCAACAAAGTACAGAGACAACCCACAGAATGTGAGAAAATATTTGCAAACTACCCATCTGACGAGGTATCAATAACCAGAATATACAAGGAGTCCAAACAACCCTACGGGAAAAAATCTAATAATGTGATCAAAAAATAGGCAAAAGATTTGAATAGATATTTTTCCAAAAAAAGATATACAAATGACAAACAGGCATATGAAAAGGTGTTCAACATCACTGATCATTAGAGAAATGCAAATCAAAACTACAATGAGATATCATCTCACCCCAGTTAAAATGGCTTATAGCCAAAAAACAGGCAATAACAAATGCTCGTGAGGATGTGGAGAAAAGGGAACACTTACACGCTTTAGGTGGGAATGTAAATTAATATAACCACTATGGAAAACAGGTTGGAGGTTCCTCAAAAAGCTGAAAATTGAACTACCATATGCTCCAGCCATCCCACTGCTGGTATACACCAAAAAAGGAAATGCGTAGATTTGGAAGTGACCTCAGCGTCAATAAACAGATGAATGGATAAATAAAATGTAGCACATATATACAATCGAGTATATTCAGTCATACAAGAAAATGAGATTCAAGCACGTGTAACAACATAGATGGGATTGCAGATCATTAGGTTAAGTGAAACAAGAAAGACAAACATCACATGTTCTCACTTATTTGTTGGATCTAAAAATCAAAACAATTGAATTCATGGACCTAGAGAGTAGAAGGATGGTTACTAGAGGCTGGGAAGAGAACTAGGGGGCTGAGGGGCAGGTGGGGACAGTTAATGGCTATAATAAAAATAGAAAGAGTGGGGACAGTTAACGGCTATAAAAATAGAAAGAATGAATAAAACCTACTATTGATAGTATAATAGAGTAATACAGTCAATATTACTTAATCATATATTTTTAAATACCTTAAAGAATGTAATTGGACTGTTTGTAACTCAAAGGATAAATGCTTGAGGGGATGGATACCCCATTCTCCATGATGTGCTTACTTCACATTGCCTGCCTATATATCAAAACATCTCATATAGCCCATAAATACATACACCTACTATGTACCCACAAAAAAAATTTTTAATGATTTTAAATTTCTAAAAAAGGAATAAAAAATAAAATAGTCACATGTTAGCATGTGCCTGTAGTCCTAGCTACTTGGGAGGCTGAGGTGGGAGGGCTTGAGCCCAGGAGACTGAGGCTACAGTGAGCTATGTGATCATGCCGGTGCACTCCAGCCTGGGCAACACAGCAAGACCCAGTCTCAAAAAAAGAAAAAAATATCCTAAAGCTCAACAATAAAAAACCAAATAAAACAATTTAAAAATAAGCATAGGGCTTGTGTAGCCATTTCTCCAAAGAAGATATATGAATCTCTAATAAATACATAAAAAGATGCTTTGTATCATTTATAAATAGGAAAATGCAATTAAGACCACAGTGAAATACCACTTCATACCATTAGGATGGCTACTATAAATTAAAAAAGAAAAAAAGTAACAAGTGTTGATGTGGATGCAAAGGAACTGGAAAGTAGCTAGCAAGAACACAAAATGAGGTACGGCCACTAAAGAAAATAATACAGCAGTTGCTGAAGAAATTAAAAATATAATTACTATAAGATCAAGCAATTCCACTTCTGGATACACACCCAAAAGAATTAAAAACAGGGAGCTGAGATATTTGTATACTCATGTTAACGATCGCTAAAATATTAAAATAAACCAAGTGCCCACAGATGAATAAATATAGAAACAAAATGTGGCATATAAATACAATGGAAAATTATTCACCTTTCAAAAGGAAGAAAATCTGGCATATTCTACAACATGAATGAACCTTGAGGACATTAAGCTAAGTGAAATTAGCCAGTCACAAAAAGACAAATACTATATGAGGTGCTTTAAATAGTTAAAATCATCAAAACAAACAGTAAACTGGTGGTCATAAGGGGAATGGGGCGGAGGGAGAAATGGGAATTTATTTTTTTAATGGGTTTCAGTTTTACAAGCTGGAAAGTACTGTGGAGATTGATGATGGTGATGGCTGCACATTATTAATTTATTTAACAACATTAAACAGTACAATTAAAAATGATTCAGATGATAAAATTTATGTTAAGTCTATTTTATTACAATGAAAAACTTTAGAATCTTAAAAATCATTTAGTACACGCGACAAAAAGCATAGAAATTTATATTTAAAATAGGTATATGTTCTTCTATGTAAATTACACATCAATAAAGTCGGTTTCAACGAATGAGTAAACAGAAAACTTGAATTGTCCTATAAGTGCATGATCAGATGGCTTCACTGATGAATTCAACTGAATATTTAAAAAGGAATGAATATCAATTTCCCCAAAAACTCTTCCAGAAAGTAATGAAGGAGAGAAAGTTTTCCAACTCATTCTATAATGACAGTATTAGCCTGATACCAAAACCAGAAAAAGACAGTACAAGAAAAAAAACCATGTATGAATCTCCCTCTTGTATACAAACATAACCATTCTCAAGAACACTGAATCCGGCCGGGCGCAGTGGCTCAAGCCTGTAATCCCAGCACTTTGGGAGGCCGAGACGGGCGGATCACCAGGTCAGGAGATCGAAACCATCCTGGCTAACACGGTGAAACCCCGTCTCTACTAAAAACTACAAAAAACTAGCCGGGCGAGGTGGCGGCGCCTGTAGTCCCAGCTACCGGGGAGGCTGAGGCAGGAGAATGGCGTGAACCCGGGAGGCGGAGCTTGCAATGAGCCGAGATCCGGCCACAGCACTCCAGCCTGGGTGACAGAGCGAGACTCCGTCTCAAAAAAAAAAAAAAAAAAAAAGAAAACTGAATCCAGCAACATATTAAGAGTATTATAAATCAGATCAAGGAGATTTATCCCAGGAATGCAAAGTTACTTTAATATATAAATATGAATTTATGCAATAAATTTGATTATTTTATAAAGAACATAAATTACAGTATGAGAATGCAGGAAATTCAAACACACAAACATTATTTTGAAAGCCATTACCAAATTAAGAAGAGAAAGGAAATTCTCCAACATGATAAAGTACACCTATGGAGGCCTGCCCAGCTCATCACCACCATCAGCACCCATACCCACCATCCAGGTGCCTAAAGACAAGTGTGACCTGCCTACTCCAAACAGCGCACAAGCATGTCATCCCAGAACCAAATAGTAACCCTTCATTTGCTGCCACCAATGCCTACATGTACAGTACAGGGCCTGAGACAAGCCCATGTTCATGCTGTCCAGAAGCATGAGTACTGGCCAGGCCTACTCATTGCTGCCAGTGCCCAACAGCACCAATAACTTGAAAAACAGCTGCCACCACCCACCACTATGGCTACAGCCAACACCCATGCACACCACCTAGGGACCCAAGGAAGGACAGGTGCACCCCGTCCCCTCCAAACAGTATCCGCAGGCACTGTCCCAGGAAGAAAGAACAGGCCCACCCAATCTGCTGCCACCAGGACCTGCCCGCACAATACTGTGCCTAAAGACAGGGCTTCCCTATCCACTGCTACTACCACAGCCCACACACACCTTCAAGGGGCCTAAGTACTAGCCCACCCTACTCACCACTGCCAATGCCCAAGTACACCATCCAGTGACCTGAGAACCCACCCATTGTTTCCTGCCACCTACCTCAGCCACAGTCAGCACCGAACATGCTGACCAGGGACCCAAGAACTGACCTGCCTGGACCCTAACCACCACCCTAACCCATGTTACCACCAGGAATCCCAAGAACTGGCACAAACGGCTCATCCCTACCATGACTGGTGCTCATACATGCCACCCAGGGGTCCAAGGACTAGCAAGCCTGGTGTACCTGTCCGCAGTGAAGCCTTGCCATGGTCTCCATTAGAAACCACAGATTTACTTCCTGCTGATGAGTCTGAAAATTTTTAAAATAAATAAATAAATTGCAGGTTAAGACAACAAGGACCCTGCAGACACCAATATCACTGATTACGACCAAAGAAATAACATGGAGACTACACCACTGCATCCACTCAGAATACAATCCTAACAAACATCACAGATACATCTACAGGAAAAAGTCTCTACCAAATGAAGTTAATCCATAAAGCTGAAAGTAACAACTGTTAACACCAGATGCATGGATTATCAACATAGGAATACAAGAAACATGACAAAGCAAGAAAGCATGACATCTCCAAAAAAATACAATAATTCTCCAGTAACGTAACACAGAAAAATACATGTATGAAATGCCTGAAAACAAACTCAAAATAATTATCTAAGGCAGCAATCCCCAACTTTTTGGCACCAGGCACCAGTTTCAGGGAAGACAATTTTTCCACAGACCAGGGGATGGCAGGGGAGTATGGATTGTTTCAGGACGAGACCGTTCCATCTCAGATCATCAGGCATGAGATTCTCACAAGGAACATGCAATCTAGGTCCCTTTCATGCACAATTCAAAATAGGGTTCATGCTCCTGTGAGAATCTAATGCTCCCACAAATCTGACAAGAGGCGGAGCTCAGGCAGTAATGTTCACTCACCTGCCACTCACGCCCTGGCTCTGCGGCCTGGTTCCTAACAGGCCACGGACCAGTACCAGTCCATGGCCCCAGGGGTTGGGGATCCCAATCTAAGGAAACTCAGCAAGTTACAAGAGAACACAGAAAAATAATACAAAAAAAATCAGAAAAGAAATTCAGGATATAAATGAGAAATCAACAAAGAGATAGGTATCATTAAAACAAACCAAACAAAAATCCTGGAATAGAAGAGTTCAATTAATGAAATAAAAAACAATTAAGAACTTCAACAACAGACTAAGCAGAAGAAAAAAATTCTGAACTTGAAGACATGTCTTTTGAAATAAACCAGACAAAAAAAAAAAAGAATTAAAGCCAACAAGACATATGCTACATTATAAAAAGACCAAATATTCAAATTTCAGTTGTTTCAGAGGAGAAGAGATTGGCAAAGACATAGAAAACCTATCTAACAAAATAATAGCTAAAATTTCCCAACTCTTAGGAGAGATATACACGTCAAGATACAGTAAGCTCAAATTTTACCAAATAGATTCAATCCAAAAAGGTAAGCTCAAATATTATCAAATAGATTCAATCCAAGACACTATACTTCTCCCAGACATTATGCTCAAACTGTCTAAAATTAAAGCCAAAGATAGAAATCTAAAAATAGCAAGAGAAGAGCATCAAGACACATATAAAGGGAATCTCCATCAGACTAACTAAATTTCTCAACAAAAACTTTACAGGCCAGGAGAGAATGGGATGATATGTTCAAAGTGCTGAAATAAACAGATACCAGCCAAGAATGATATATTCAGCAAAGCTATCCTTCAGAAATGAAGAGGAAATAAGCATGACATCTCAGGCAAACAAAAACAGATAATTTTTTATCTGTTTTTCTCAGGCAAACAAAAACAGATAATTTTTTAACAGATAACTGCTTTACTGATGCTATGAAAAATGCTTAAGTCTAAAAGAAAAAAGACAGTATCTACCATCATGAAAACACACAAAAGTATAAAACTAACTGAAAGAGCAGGCACAAATGAGAAAGAGAGAGGAATCAATCATTATCACTACAGAAAACTACCAAGTCATAAAAGTAAACAATAAAGAAAGGAACAAATGATACAGAAAACAATCAGAAAGCTAACAAAATGTCTTTACACTACCAATAATAACCCTAAATGTAAAGGTTTAATTTAAACGTAACATAATGTAATGTAATTTAAATGTAATTTAAACGTAAATGGTTTAAATTCTCCAATTTAAAGAGGTAAACAGGCTAAGTGGATTTAAAAAAACAAGACCAAACTATATTCTTCCTAGAAAAAAATTCTCTTCACCTATAAAGACACACATAAACTGAAAGTGAAGGGATTAAAAAAATATGTATCACACAACTGAAAACAAAACATATGCATTAGTAGCTATATATACTTATGTCAGACAAAACAGACATTCAGTCAAAAAACCTTATAAAGAAACAAAAAGGTCATCGTATACTGACACAAGCATAAATTCAGAAAGAACATAAAGATTCTGAATACACACACCCAACATCAAAGCACACAGAAATATGAAGTACATATTATTAGAGTTAAAAAAGAAAACAGACCTCAATACAATAACAGTTTGGAACGTCAACATCCTCTTACATGGTTTGGGTCTGTGTCCCCACCCAAATCTCATGTCATATTGTAATCCCCAGTGTTGGAAGAGGGGCCTTATGGGAGGTGATTGGATCATGGGGGACAATTTCCCCCTTGATGTTGTCCTAACAGTGAGTGAGTTCTAACGAAATCTGGTTATTTATAAAAGTGTAGTGCCTCCCACTTCGTTCTCTCTTTCTCCTGCTCCAGCCATGTACAATGCACTAACTTCCTCCTCACCTTCTGCCATGACTGTAAGTTTCCTGATGCTTTCCCTGAAGCAGAAACCTGGACAGCCAGCAAAACCATGAGCCAATTAAACCTCCTTTCTTTATAAATTATGCACTCTCAGGTAGTTCTTTATAGCAATGTGAGAACGGACTAACACACTCTCTTTGAACACTAAACAGATCATATAGACAGAAAATCAACAAAGAAACATCAGGTTTAATCTGCACTATAGACCTAATAGACCTAACAGACATTTACAAAACATCTCATCCAAGAGCTGCAGAATACACATTTTTTCACCAGTGCAAGAAACATTCTCCAGGGCAGATCATATGACAGGACACAAAATGAATCTCAATAACTTTCTAAAAACTGAAATCATATAAAGTATCTCCTCAGACCACATTGGAATAAAACTAGAAATCAAGTAACAAGTGGAACGCTGGAAACTGTACAAACCCCTGGAAATTACACAACATGCTCCACAGCCATTAGGTCTGAAGAAATTAAAAGAAAAAAATGTTTTACTTCCTGAAACAAATGAAAACAGAAACACAACATACCAAATCTATGGACAAGCAAAAGCAGTGTTGAGAGAGAAATGCATAGCAATAAATGCTTATGTCAAAAAGTAGAAAGATTTCAAATAAAAAGTGGTTACAATGAACCTCAATGGACTAGAAAAGAATGAACATAACAAGAATTAGTAGGAGGAAAGAAATCGTAAAGATCTGAGTAGAAATAAACAAAATGAAGACTTAAAAAAAGATCAAACATAAAGTTGGCATTTTGAAAAAATAAAACTGATACACCACGAGCTAGAACAACCAAGAAAAAAAGACCCCAACAAGATTGAAAACAAAAAGTGAGACATAAAAATTGATACCACAGAAATACAAAGGATCATTAGACACTACTATTAATATGAACAACTATATGCTTAAAAATTGGAAATCCAAGAGGAAATGAATGAAGAGACCAATTCCAGGCCCAATGGCTCATCCCTGTAATACTATACTCTGGGAAACCAAGGAAGGAGGATTGCTTGAGACCAGGTGTTCAAGACCAACCTGGGCAACACAATGAGACCCCATCTCTACAAATTCAAAACATTGGCCAAGCATGGTGGCATGCACCAGTAGTCCCAGAGACTTGAGGCTGAGGAATGAGGATCACTTAAGCCCAGAAGGTCAAGACCACAATGAGTTATGATCATGCCACTGCACCCAACCCCGGGCAACAGAACAAGATCCTGTCTCAAAAACATAAATAAATACAAATCTAAAAATAGAAAACAATTCCATTCATAATAGCTTCAGAAATAAGAAAGTATTTAGGAATAAATTTAACAAAAAAAAAGGCAAAGACACACTGAAAACTACAAAACACTACTGAAAAAAATTATAAAGGACATAAATGGAAAGACATCCCATGTTTATTAATCTGAACACAATATTGTTAAAATGGCAATATTCCCCAATTTAGTCTACAGATTCAATATAATCTCTGTCAAAATCCTTGCTGGTTTTTGGTTTAAAATGATAAGCTGATTCTAAAATTCAACTGAAAATGCAAGAAACCCAGAACAGCTCCAAAAAATATTGAAAAAAAATAAAGTTGTAAGATCCACACTTCCCAATTTCAAAACTTCCTACAAAGCTGCAATAGCACATGGCAGTACCAGCATACGGACAGACATATGGAACAATGGAAGAGAACTGAGAATCCAGAAATAAACGCTAACATTTACTACCAACTGACACTTCACAAAGATTCCAAGACAATTCAATGGAAAATAATGAAGAGACACCATTGTCTTTTCAACAAGTGGTGCTGGGACAAGTGAATATCCAAAGGCAAAATATTAATTAGGGTGCCTATTTCATTCCATACCTAAAAATTAACTTAAAATGGATCAAAGACCTAAATCTAAGAGCTAAAACTATAAAACTCTTAGAAGAAAACACAGGAGTAAAGGATTACAACCTTGGATTAGGCAATGGTTTCTTAGATATGACACCAAAAGCACAGAGACAAAAGAAAAATAGATAAATGGGACTTCATCAAAACTTAAAATCTTTTATGTTTCAAAGGACATCATCAAGAGAGTGAGAAACTTGCCAAAAGTATCAGATAAAATATATGAAAATGATATACCTGATAAGGGACTTGTACCCAGAAAATATTTTTTAACTCTTACAACAAAAAGATAATCCAATTTAAAACGGGCAAAGGATCTGAGTAGACAATTCTCAAAAGACATACAAATGACCAATTAGCACATGAAAAGACAATCGACATCATTTAGTTATTAGGAAATGGCAATCAAAACCACAATGAGGTACCACTTCACACTCACTAGGATGAAAGATGGAAGGAAACAAAAGAAAAGAAAAGAAAAGAAAAAAGAAAGAGGAAAGAAGGATGGAAGAAGGTAAGTGCTGGTGAGGATGTAGAAAAACATGAATCCCTCATACATTGTGGTGGGAATGCAAAATTGTACAGTCATTTTGAAAAAAGTTCAGCAGTTGCTCAAAAAGTTAAATATTAATGCATGACACAGCAATTCCAATCCTAGTTATCTGTTTAAGATAAATGAAAACATGTATGTCTTAGGACAGGCACAGTGGCTCATGCCTATAATCCCAGCAGTTTGGGAGGCCAAGGTGGGCAGATCACTTGAGCTCAAGAGTTCAAGACCAGCCTGGGCAACATAGCAAAACCTCATCTCTACAAAAAATAGAATTAGCAAAGCATGATGGTGCATGCCTGTAGTCCCAGTAACTTGGTGGGCTGAGGCAGGAGGATCGCTTGAGCCTGGGAGGTCGAGGCTGCAGTGAGCTGTTTTCCACCACTGCACCACTGGGCAAAGTGTTTTCCACCACTGTACCACTGGGCAACAAAGTGAGACTCCATCTCAAGAGAAAAAAAAGAAAAAGAAAAAAGAAAACATGCGTCTACACAAACACCTGCAAACACTTGTATAGGAATGTTTATGACAACATTACTCATAATAGCTAAGAAGTGGAAACAACATAAAAATCCAACTGGTGAATAAACACAATGTGGTATAAAAAGAAATGAAATACTGATATATGCTATAATATTAACAAACCTCAAAAATATTATGCTAGGTGAGAGCCAGATGAAAAAGAACAAACATATTGTATGATTCTGTCTACATGAAATGTCCAAAATATCAAATCTTATAAGGTTAGTGGATGCTCGCTTGCCTCTGCCACGTAGGAAGTGCGTTTTGCCTCCTGCCATGATTCTGAGGCCTCCCCAGCCATGTGGAAGTGAATTTGCAACTAGGAATTTTCCTTGAAGAATTGCTGTAGCTGCATCTCATAAATTTGGGGATGGGCGGAGCAAGATGGCCGAATAGGAGCAGCTTCAGTCTCCAACTCCCAGCGCGAGCGACACAGAAGACCGGCGATTTCTGCATTTTCAACTGAGGTACTGGGGTCATCTCACTCGGGAGTGCCGGACAATCGGTGCTGGTCAGCTGCTGCAGCCCGACCAGCGAGAGCTGAAGCAGGGCGAGGCATCGCCTCACCTGGGAAGCGCGAGGGGGAAGGGAGTCCCTTTTCCTAGCCAAGGGATCTGAGACACACAACACCTGGAAAATCGGGTAACTCCCACCCCAATACTGCGCTGTAACACCGGCACACCGGAGATTGTATCCCACACCTGGCCGGGAGGGTCCCACGCCCGCGGAGCCTCTCTCCTTGCTAACACAGCAGTCTGCGGCAATCTAACCGCAAGGCAGCAGCGAGGCTGGGGGAGGGGCGCCCGCCATCGCTGAGGCTTAAGTAGGTAACTAAAGCCGCTGGGAAGCTGGAACTGGGTGGAGCTCACAGCAGCTCAAGGAAACCTGCCTGTCTCTGTAGACTCCGCCTCTGGGGACAGGGCTCAGCTAAAGGAGTAGAAGCCTGTGAAACGCGAACGACTCTGTCTGACAGCTTTGAAGAGAGCAGGGGATCTCCCAACACGGAGGTTGAGATCTGAGAAGGGGCAGTCTGCCTGCTCAAGTGAGTCACTGACCCCTGAGTAGCCTAACTGGGAGACATCCCCCACTAGGGGCAGTCTGACACCCCACACCTCACAGGGTGGAGTACACCCCTGAGAGGAAGCTTCCAAAGCAAGAATCAGACAGGTGCACTCGCTGTTCAGCAATATTCTATCTTCTGCAACCTCTGCTGCTGATACCCAGGCAAACAGGGTCTGGAGTGGACCTCAAGCAATCTCCAACAGACCTATAGCTGAGGGTCCTGACAGTCAGAAGGAAACCTATCAAACAGGAAGGACACCTAAATCAAAACCCCATCAGTACGTCACCATCATCAAAGACCAGTGACAGATAAAACCACAAAGATGGGGAAAAAGCAGGGCAGAAAAGCTGGAAATTCAAAAAATAAGAGCGCATCTCC
>NC_045435.1:6275365-6282845 GCF_002776525.5 Piliocolobus tephrosceles | reverse complement strand
AAAAAAAAAAAAAAAAAAAAAAAAAAAACAAACAAACAAAAAAAAAATATGTATAATGTGCACTATAATTCTCAGAAGCTCTTTGGTTTACTAAGTACAATGGTTACTTAGTCAAAATATGCTGAGTGAATTTGACCTAAGAATAAGGTTACTTTAAAAATGATACAAAATAATGACTTAGTGTGGTAATAAAATGTTGTCAATTTTATTAAAAGCTGATTCCATTTCTTCAAAAAAAAAAAAAAAAAAGGTTAGTGGTTGCTTATAGTTGTAGGTGAGAATGGAAAATGGTTGCAAAAGAGCAGTTTGTTTCGGAGCATTATGGGATGTTCTAAAACCATCACTAGACTGTAGTGATGGCTCACAATTCTGTAAATATACTAAAAATTGTTTAATTATTGAATTAAAATAGGTGAATTTTATGGTATGTAAATTATATCACAATAAAACTTAATTTTTGAAAAAGCACTAAGAAGTACTACAATCTTTAAAGTAAGATCAAACACAGGAGATAGAGTCAGTAGTTCCGAAGTAATACAAACATATGGAAACTTTTCCCCCCCTCCAGGTGTATTTTTGTTGCTTTGACTTTCCTTCGCACAGCAGCAATTTATAAAATGTTTCAGATAGCCTAGAAGAATTCAATGTTATTAAAACAAAAATTTAAGTCTGTTAATACTGGACTAGGTTTCCTAGAGATGCATTAATAACATTCGTCTCCATTATAGTAAGAAGGCCTAAATTTCCTCAACTATGAGATAAGGCCAACGCTACTTACATCTCACAGACTTATAAAAATTAAATAAGACAGTTCAGGCTTAGTCTAATGCCTAACATATAATAAGTACTCAGTAGATATTAGCTGCCATAATTATAATAGAGGGTTTTCAGTTCCAATCTGATATTGCTCGTGTACTCTTATGACTGATACGCCAAATAATTAGTGGAGTAGGAAGAACAGCACAATTTGATTTTAAAAAAATTACACTACAAGAGAAATAAATCTGTAGGTACAAATTCTGTAAGCTCATTGATAGTGAAGATGAGATGAAGAGAGGAAAAAAGAATCCCATTAAAACAGAAAAACCAAACTGTTTCTCTTCTAAAAATAATCTGCCCAAGAGAATTTTACAAAATCCTTGTGCTGTGAAGCAAATACATCATAATTTCCCATTCCTGTTGTTTTGAACAAAGTCACTTCCTAACTCTGCCTACTAACTTAACTGTCATAACCCAGTTTCATCTAAACAACTCATCATGTTCCATCCCACCTTAGTTTCCAGATATTCTAGATATCCTAACCATCCCATTTTACCTACCTTTTAGAAGCAGAACATTCAGAAAAAGGTTAAGAATCAAAAGCTCCAGAACTTTCAGTAGAGAAAAACTAAAGTATAGACAAGATGCTCCCTCCTAGCTTAAGACAACTAGGATTTGGAAATGACTCAGGTCCTTTCTACCACACATCAGAGATACATTTTTAAATTCTACTTTTTAATATCCATATACATCCCCCAGAAATATTTTATGAACACTTTAACATTGTGAATTTGAACTAATTATGTATTAATATAATTAGTTATATATAAAAGACTATATATATATATGTGTCTTCAGTATAAAATTTTGAAATAATACAAAGCCCTCTAGATTTTAAAAATTTGTCAAAAATCACATTCTATTATTCAAAAATTGGCTGAGTAAACTATAAAAATAATTAATTACACTAATGCCTGTTGGCTGCATCACTTTTATCAGTTTAAAAAATGTATCATTTTCCTTTGTCAGGATCATGTCAACCACACTGTCCTTTTTATTTATTAAAAAGACGGTGATTTGGTTCATTATTGTATTTTTAATTCAATTTCTACTGCTACTGAATTTTAAAACCTTTTTATCCTCTAACAATATCATTAAGTGTATATTAAATAGATGTTATAATGTTAATGCTGTGACCATGCCTGAAAATCACTAACTCTGGAACAGAAGTCAGATGTCATAAATCCTATAAGGAAGGCCAAACAATTTCTTTTTATGCTAGGCTGACAATTTAGCAGAAAATACACTGAAAAAAATATTAGTGATAATGCCAGAAAACTAAAAGGCAAAATTAAAGCAATATGTTACAAAGTTATTGATTGATATCCCAAAAAACCTGTGCCCACCACTTTACAAGCATTCTTATGGAAAAGCGAGATTTAAATAATATAAGTATTTTTTAATTTTTACTTTTATTAGTTTTTTGTAGAGATGGCGTTTCGCCATGGTGCCCAAGCTGTACTTGAACTCCTGCACTCAAGTGATCCACCTGCCTCGGTCTCCCAAAGTGCTGGGACTACAGGTGTCAGCCACCGTGCCCGGCCTGAATGATATAAGTTTTTTGTTTTTTGTTTTTTACTAGGCAAAGAACCTTATTAACCTTTGTTTCCAAGTTTATTCCCAGGCTTCTTCGGCTTAATTAGCTGCAAAGAATGAATTGTGTATAAGCAAAAACTGAAAAGAGCTGCAGTGTCCAAGGGGCTTGGGCTTAAAAATATTAGAGATCTAGATTTTATCATATCCATAAACAAAAATTTATTTAAAAGCAGTCATAATATAAAATAGCAGCTCCCAGTAACTTCTTCAAGTTTTATCTTCAGAAGTTGATTCAATTCAGTTTGCCTCATTCTTGGAAGCCTCATCAAAATTCTCCACAAGATGAAGTACTTCATCATCATTATCCTCTCCAGCAGCAAGTGGTGCTTTTCCATCCACGGACTGTTTGGGCAGAGCTTCAGCCAGTCTCCTTAAACTAGTCAGACTGTCTGCACCAAGCTGGTTTAAGATGCTGTATAGCATTTCTGTCAGCTGCTTTGTCTCAGCATTGCCTGTAATGGTGAAAGTGTTTGCTGCCAGAGATGCCTGAACTTTAGGGTTGCTAAAGTGGATCACCATTCCTTGGTCTGTAAACATATTCACCTCTTCAATACCAGAGATACTGTTTACCCCTAACTTCTTTAAGGACAACTCAAGTTTTTTATCATCTGCTGTGGCTGTTCCATGAACCACCTTCTTTCTACAAGTTGTTCCTTTCCTACCAATGTGCACTTGTGCCTGCAGTTTGGCAAGTTTTTCCTGATTCATGATTGTTTCTTTAATCCTGTCAGAGCAGGTAAGGGGACATGCAGGGAACTAGGGTTGGTGCTCACAGGGTCTCAGGTGGGCCAGCTGAGATTAGGCACACACATGCAGGGATGCAAGACGGCAGCTAAAGGGGAATTATATATGTTTTGAAGCATGCAAAGTCTTCAGGATATGTCTCCCATAAGATAAAACAACTTCGTATGTGCGCAAACCTTTCAGAAAATGTGGCTTGGTTTTTAGTAATTAAAAATTATCATTCCTGTATTACTTCTAGCATTCCATCTCTCTAACCAAGTAAAATTTTTTTTATGTAAATCTTTTTGGGAAACTAAGTCTGAAAACTGAATGTGTGCTTGTTCTAAGGATGAAAACATCATCATTGCATCAACAGACCTGCCTTATTCACTTTGACAAGTTATCCATGGTATGGTATGTCAAGAGGCTCATAAACTGCTATAGAGTCACCAATATATGTTTATATTCCCTACACACAATTTACTTGAAAAGGGAGAATTAGACTAAGTAGTTTATAGAAGTACTGTGACATAAATTCAAGGACCCCACTGAGTCTTCTAAATTTGTGTGACTTTCCAATAATCATAATTTGCTATTCTCATTTTTTCATTCACTACGTTGAAAAGAAAATTCAATACTCTTTTTAAAATAACATCTTTCTCATCATTGATTTATGTCCAATTCTGAAATACTCTAAATTATTTCCATAACAACTGTAATTTGAATCCTCCAGATATTTAATTCCCCTATACAAATAATTTGTTAGCACTGTGACTACAGGACAATAGTTGCTAAATGGAGCATTTTTGGCTGGCCCAAGTACAGAGGTATTTACAACTAGTTGATTACAAGTTGCAGATGTCTTTGTTTCTGCTCCATTCCCACTGCTTCATTTAACTAGCCTTTAAAAAATAAAAAAGACGAAGAAACCAAGCACCCTTTCTCACTGCTGATCGCAAATAATGACTCAATCATCATTATCAGTCTATGTATAACTCTTGCATTATCAGCAAAAGCTTATCAAGATGTTCCAAATGCACAAAAACAAGGGAGTCAAGATACTAACAATTGCAGAAAGCTAAGAGACTGAAAGAATCTTAGAGGCTACTGAATTAAAACCTTCTATTTTAAACATTGTGGTCATAATTGAGATACAACAAGCTAAAATAAATCATTTATGGTCACACTTTATAGGATAAGCCCATACTATGTCACACACACACACGTCTTACCTTTCTGGTGAAGACTTGGAAGCGACAGGACACCCTCGGATATGTTTTTTATTTTTATGGTCTAGAGAGATGACTTTATTCCTTAGGCTTCTTTCCCACTAGGAAAAAAATGAAATTTTAATAATAAACATACCAATATGACAAGAGACATTTAAAATGTTCTTTTTTATTTGGAAATTTGTTATAAACAATCAAATACATAGTAGTTCACAGAGAAAAATAATATCTATGGAATATCTGGCTCTTTTGCTAATGCAGAAATGTAAGTCCACCAAAAAATACTAGGAAGACATTTTAAAATACCAAGGTAACTTTAATCAAAAAATCAATACTTTGAGATTCCAAAGCTTAAATAGCTATTAAAATCTGGAATGTATTTAAAGGAAGTAATAAAAATTATTACATAGAAGGTTAATGGACGGGCGTGGTGGCTCACGCCTGTAATTCCAGCACTTTGGGAGGCCAAGGTGGGTGGATCACCTGAGGTCGGGAGTTCAAGACCAGCCTGACCAACATGGAGGAACCCCGTCTCTACTAAAAATACAAAAATTAGCCAGGCATGGTGGTGCATGCCTGTAATCCCAGCTACTCGAGAGGCTGAGGCAGGAGAATCGCTTGAACCCGGGAGGCGGAGGTTGTGGTGAGCTGAGATGACGCCACTGCACTCTAGCCTGGGCAAAAAGAGCGAAACTCTGTCTCAAAAAAAAAGAAGGTTAAATAGGGCCTATGATTCTAAAGTAACTGCATTTATAACAATTGAAAGATATTAAAGTTAGTTACCTATGAACTGCCACATGGAAAATTTAAGGAAAGAGTTAAATAAATAAATAAATAAACCTAAATAAATGAAAAAGACATCCCCTAATCGAGGACTGAAAGACTTTATTAACTATATCAACTATTTTGGTTAGCAGTTGGGCATTACTCCCCAAAGTGACCTCCAGATTCCATCCACTCCCTACCAAAATTCCAACAGCCTGTTTTGCGGAAATGGACGAACTGATCTGACGATTAATTGCGAGAGGCTCAGAAGAACCAAAATAATCTTGAAGAAGAAGAACAAAATTAGAGGACTCACATTTCAGTTTCAAAATTTACTATGAAGTTATAGTAATCAAAACAATATTGGCAAAGGGTAAACATACAGATTTATTGGACAGAATTGAAAGTCTAGAAATAAACCTATATAACTAGGACCAACAATTGATTTTCAACAAGGATGCCAAAACCTTTCATGGGAGAAAAATAAACTTTCAACAAATAATTCTAGAACAACTAAACCGCCACATGCTAAAGTATGAACTTGGACTCTTACCTCACACCATACTCAAAAATAAATTCAAATGGAGAGAAGACCTAAATATTATACAAGAACTAAAATTATGAAGCTCTTAGAAAAAAACACAGCAGTACATTTTCATGACTTCTATTTGGCAATGATTTCACAGATATGACCAAAAAACCACAAGTGACAACAGAAAAATGATAAATTGGACATCAGCAAAATTTCAAACTTTTATTCATCAAAGAACACTATTGGAATAGTGAAAAGGCAACCAACCCACCAAATGGGAGGAAATACAGTATCCAGGCCAACCAAAATGGCTCACACCTGTAATTCCAGCACTCTGGAAGGCCAAGGCAGGAAGATTGCTTGAGGCCAAGAGTTTCAGGCCAGCCTGGGCAACACAGCAAGCCCCCATCTCTTAAAAGAAAAAAGGTATAGTGTTCAAAATTAAAAAAAAAAAAAAAAAAAAAAAAACTCTTACAATTCAGTAATATAAAGACAAAAATATTTTAATGGGCAAAGAATGTAAATAGATATTTCTCCAAAAAAACTACACAAATGACAAAAAGCACATTAGAAGACACTCAATGTCATTAGTCATTAGGAAATGCAAATCCAAACCAAAGTGAAAGATCTCCACAATGAAAATCATAAAACAGTGATGAAAGAAACTGGAGAACGCCAAAACAATAGAAAGATATTCCATGGTCATGGTTTGAATCAATATTGTTTATCTCCTTCGAGAACAAAAAAAGAAAAATGAAAAAAGAATCAATGTTGTTGAAATGTCATTGTTAAAATGTCCACACTAAATGAAGAAATTTATAGATTCACCAAAATCCCTAAAAATATATAAATAGCATTCTTCTCAGAAGAAGGAAAAATACCCCTAAAGTTTGTATCAAAACACACAAAAAAATGCAAGTCAAAACCACAATGATATATCATTTCGTACCCACTAGGATGAGGAATGAAGGAAGAGAGGAGAAGGAAAAGGAAGTAAAAGAGCAAGAAAGAGAGAAAAAAAATAAGTGTTGGTGAGTATATAAAGAACCTGGAACCTTCATACATTGCTAGTGGGAATGTAAATGGTACAGCTACTGAAAGAAAAAAAAAACAGTATTGCAGTTCCCTCAATAACTTAAACATAAAATTACCACATGACACAGAAATTCCCATCCTAAGTATAAAACAAAAGAATGGAAAACAGGTTTTCGAACAGATACTTGTATGTTCATGGAAGCATTATTCAATAATAGCAAAAAAGGTGGAAACAATACAAACAGATGAACAGATAAACAAATGTGATATAGCCATACAATGGAATATTATTAGACCATAAAAAGAACTAAAGTACTACCACATACTATGACATGCATGAACTTTGAAAGCATTTGTGCTAAGTGAAAGAAGCCATAGACACAAAAGATCATATACTGAGTGATTCTGTTTTTGTGAAATATCTAGAACAGGAAAATCCAGGCAACAGAAAGCAAAGTAGTAATTTCCAGGGGCTGGGAAGCTGGGGGAATAAAGAGATAAAATAAGAAGTGAATGCTTAATGGTTAAAGAGTTTCCATTTGGGGTGATGAAAAAGTTCTGAAACTAGACAGAGAAAGTGGTTGCACAACACTGTGAGTGAACTAAATGCCACTAAATTGAATGCAATTAATAGCTAATATGGTAAATTTTGTTACGTGTGTTTTGTCACAACAATAACAAAAAAGCGAAAAGAAAGGAAAGGAAGGGAAGGGGAGGGGAGGGGAGGGGAGGGGAGGGAAGGGAAGGGGAAGGGGAAGGGAAGGGAAGGGAAGGGGAAGGG
>NC_045435.1:6268416-6275355 GCF_002776525.5 Piliocolobus tephrosceles | reverse complement strand
AGGGGAAGGGAAGGGAAGGGAAGGGGAAGGGGAAGGGAAGGGAAGGGAAGGGAAAGAAAGGAAAGGACTAAGAATAAACAGACTGGGTGCAGTGGCTCACATCTGTAATCCCAGCACTTTGGGAGGCCAAGGTGGATGGATCGCTAGAGGCCAGGAGTTCGAGACCAGCCTGGGCAACACAATGAAACCCCATCTCTACTAAAAATACAAAAATTTGCTCAGCATGGTGGTGTACACCTGTAGTCCCAGCTACTAGGGAGACTGAGGCACGAGAATCGCTGGAACCCAGGAGGCAGAGATTGCAGTGAGCCAAGATCATGCCACTGCACTTCAGTCTGGGCAAAAGAGTGAGACTCTGTCTAAAAAAAAAAGAAGAAACCACTAAGAATAAAGGAAAAAACTGAAAAAACTAGATTCATCAAAATCAAATATTTCTGCTCATCAACAGACACACAATTAAGAAATAAAACAGCTACAGATTGAAAGTATTTGCAATACACATCCTGACAACAGACTCATATCTTTATTATATAAAAAATTCCTACACATCAATAACAAAGACTAAAAATTCAGATTGAGCCAGGTACAGTGGCTTATGCCTGTAATCCCAACACTTTGGGAGACTGAGGCAGGAAGATCACTTGAGGTCAGAAGTTTGAGACCAGTCTGATAAATATAGTGAGACCCTGTCTCTATAAAAAAGGCGGTAGCACGTGTCTGTAGTCCCAGCTACTCAGGAAGCTGAGGCAGGAGAATCACTTGAGCCTAGGAGTTTGAGGCTGCAGTGAGCTATAATCGTACCACTGCACTCAGGCCTAGGTGACACAGGAAAACCCTGTATCATAAATAAATAAATATATAAAATAAAAACTCAGATTTAAAAAATGAGCAAGAATTCTACTTGAAATAAAATGGAATAAGAATAATCTTCTCTGCTTCTCCCACTGAGTGCAACTAAGAATTCTAGACAGACTTCATAGCAAAGATATCTTAGGACCCTGAAGAGTATGTGCTAAGACTGATATTGGTGAACCCAAAGTAATACCAAACCTGCAATCTAACCAAGACCCAGAGACTTACAACTTAATATTCAAAATGCCCAGGATATAATCCAAAAACTGCTTGGCATATAAAGAACCTAGGAAATCTCAACAACTCACAAAAGATGAGAATCAAGAGCAGCCAAGTAGAAGAAGACAGAGATGTTGAAATTATCAGAAAAAAAACTTCATTTTATTTATTTATTTACTTATTTATTCATTCATTTATTTATTTATTTGAGATGGAGTTTTACTCTTGTTGCCCAGCCTGGAGTGCAGTGGCATGATCTCAGCTCACTGCAACCTCCACCTCCCAGGTTCAAGCAATTCTTCTGCCTCAGCCTCCCAAGTAGTTGGGATTACAGGCACCCACTACCATGCCTGGCTAATTTTTTGTATTTTTAGTAGAGACTGAGTCTCACCATCTTGGCCAGGCTGGTCTCCAACTCCTGACCTCAGGTGATCCAGCCACCTCAGCCTCCAAAAGTGCTGGAATTACAGGTGTGAGCCACCACACACAGCCAGAAAAAAAAAAAGCTTTAAAGTGGCTATTATACTGTTCTCTGAGAGGATGAACTCTCTTCAAAGAATAAAAAGACAGAAAATCTCAACAGAGAAACAAAAGTAAAAAAGAAACAAATGGCACTTTGAGAACTACAAAGTAACATGACCAAATTTTAAAAAGCACTGAACGGCCTAAAGCAGTAGTCCCCAACCCCAGGTCATAGACCGGTATTGGTCCATGGCCTGTTAGGAACCAGGCCGCACAGCAGGAGGTGAGTGGCAAGTGTGCAAGTGAAATTTCATCTGTATTTACAGCCGCTCCCCATCACTCACATTACCACCTGAGCTCCACCACCTGTCAGGTCAGTGGCAGCATTAGATTCTCAAAGCACAAACCCTATTGTGAACTGTGCATATGAGTGATATTGGTTGCATGCTCCTTATGAGAATCTAATAACTGATGATCTGTTACTGTCTCTCATCACGTACAGATGGGATCATCTAGCTGCAGGAAATCATACTTAGGTCTCCCATTGATTCTACATTATGGTAAGTTGTATACTTATTTAATTATGTATTACAATGTATTAATAACAGAAATAAAGTGCACAATAAATGTAATGTGCTTGAATCATTCCAAAACCATCCCACCTGCCCGACTACGTGGGTCCATAGAAAAATTGTCTTCCATGAAACCTGATGCCAAAAAGGTTGGGGACCACTGGCCTAAAGAGAAGAAAGGATACTAAAAAGGGGTCAGTGGATCTGGAAATAGACCAACAGAAATTATTCAATCGGAAGAACAGAAAGGAAACAGATGCTTATGTAAATTTAATGGTATGCTTTTTTAAAAAAAGAATGAAAATACATTGTAACAAAAAATTTAAAGTGGCCCACCCACCACCACTGGCACCCCCATGTGTCATCCAGAGAAACAAAAATCAATCCACACTCCTCAATGTCACCAATGCATATCATCAGGGTTCCTGGGGAACAATCTACCACCTACTGCTACCAAGACCCACACACACCATTGGAGGTGGGAGGGCATGAAGAGAGATCCACTCTGCCCACCATCAGCACCTGTACACATCATCCTCCAGAGGCCTAGGGATCAATCCACTCCCCAACTGGCTCAGATGCATGCCTACCAAAAACCTGAGGACAAGCCAACCCCACCTATAGCTACCACTGCCATTGCCTACACAAATCATCTAGAGGTCTGGGGATTGGCTCAAAGCACCCAGCCACACTGGCACCCACACACACCACTCAGGCAACTAATGACAAGTCCACCCAGCCCACTGTCATTATTACTGGTGCTTAAGGAGCACCCCACCTGGAGTCCCCACGCTCAGCAAAGCCTCACCATGGCTGCCATTAACAAAAGCAGTCTGCGTCACTTAGGAACTCCAACACTGCTGCCAAGACTTATAATCCAAAAAATCATAAAAGATTACAAGACTGTGTCTATGTAAAATCAGACAAACCCCTTCACAGAACCAGCACTATAAATATATTTATAGGAAAAAGTTTTTCCTACCAATGTTAATGAATAAATTGGAAGAAAACAACTGTTACAATAAACACAGACACCAACAAAAAGACACAAGAAACATGAAAAAGCAAGGAAACAAGAAACCTCCAAAGAAACAAAATAATTTTCCAGTAAGAGACCCATAAGAAAAGGAAATGTATGGAATGCTGGAAAAAAATGAAAATTAGGATACAAAAGAAACTAGTGAGATATTTTTTTTTAAAAAAGATAAATAATCCAAAAAATTAGGAAAACAATTTATGATCATGATGAGAAATTCAACAAAGATTGATATCATTTAAAAAGTCCTACAACTGAAGATTTCAATGAAATGTAAAATACAGTTGAGAGCCTCAGTAATAAACGAAATTAAGCAGAAGAATTTCTGAACTTGAAAACAGATATTTTAAAAAATAACCCATTCAGACACAAAGGTGAAAAACAACTTTAAAAAATGAAGAAAGCCTACATAACGTATGGGATGCCGTAAAGCAACCAAATGTTCAAATTATGGGAGTTTCAGAAGAAAGAGAAATGGAAGAAAACATTTGAAAAAAATTATAGCTGAAAACTTCCCACGTCTTGCAAAAGATAAAAACATGAAGATATAGGAGTACAAAATTCCTCAAATACATTCAATTCATAAAGGGCTTCTACAAGGTGTATCATAGTCAAACTGAAAAGTCAAAGACAGAATTCTAAAAATAGTAAGAAAAATATCAAATCACATGTAAGAAAATCCCCATAAGATTAAAAACAAATTTCTCAGCAGAAACCTTACAGGCATATGATGATATATTACAAGTGCTGAAAATAAAATGTCAGTCAATAATACTAGATTCAGCAAACTTATCATTCAAAAATAAAGGGCAAATAACATCTTTCCCAGACAAGCAAAAATTAAGGGAATTCATTACACTACACTACAAAAATGCTTAATGTAGTCTTAAAACTCTCGAAGAAACACACAAAAGTACAAAACTCAATAGCAGAGCAGAAACACAAATAATAAAGAAACAGAATGGAGTCACATGCTATCAGTACAAAAAGTCACCAAACTGGGCGTTCCAAGATGGTGAAATAGGAACAGCTCCAGTCTGCAGCTCCCAGCGTGATCGACGCAGAAAACACAGAAGACGGGTGATTTCTGCATTTCCAACTGAGGTGCCTCGTTCATCTCATTGGGACTGGTTGGACAGCAGGCTGCAGCCCACAGAGGGCAAGGTGAAGGAGGGATGGGCATCGCCTCACCTGGCAAATGCAAGAAGTCAGGGGCTTTCCCTTTCCTAGCCAAGGGAAGCCATGACAGGCTACCTGGAAAAACAGGACACTCCCGCCCAAATACTGCACTTTTACCAAGGTCTTAGCAACCAGCAGACAAGGTGATTCTCTCCCACGCCTGGATCGGCATGTCCCACACCCATGAAGCCTTGCTCACTGCTAGCGCAGCAGTCTGAGATCGAACTGCAAGATGGCAGCCTGGCTGGGGGAGGGGGCGTCCGCCATTGCTGAGGCTTGAGTAGGTAAACAAAGTGACTGGGAAGCTCAAAGTGGGCAGAGCCCATTGCAGCTCAATAAGGTCTACTGCCTCTAGACTCCACCTCTCTAGGCAGGGCATGGCTGAACAAAAGGCAGCAGACAACTTCTGCAGACTTAAACGTCCCTGTCTGACAGCTCTGAAGAGAGCAGTGGCTCTCCCAGCACAGTGTTTGAGCTCTGAGAACAGACAGCCTGCCTCCTCAAGTGGGTCAATGACTCTAGTGTAGCCTAACTGGGAGACACCTCCCAGGAGGGGCCAATAGACACCTCATATAGGCGGCTGCCCCTCTGGGACAAAGCTTCTAGAGGAAGGATCAGGCAGCAATATTTGCTGTTCTGCAATATTTGCTGCTCTGCAGCCTCCATTGGTGATACCCAGGCAAACACGGTCAGGAGTGGACCTCCAGCAAACTCCAACAGACCTGCAGCTGAAGGACCTGACTGTTAGAAGGAAAACTAACAAACAGAAAGGAACAGCATCAACATCAACAAAAAGGTCATCTACCCCCAAACCTCATCTGTAGATCACCAACATCAAAGACTAAAGGTAGATAAAACCACAAAGATGGGGAGAAACCAGAGCAGAAAAGATGAAAATCCTAAAAATCAGAGGACCTCGTCTCCTCCAAAGGATCGCAGTTCCTCGCCAGCAATGGAACAAAGCTGGATGGAGATGACTTTGATGAGGTGACAGAAGTAGGCTTCAAAAGGTCAGTAATAACAACCTTCTCCAAGCTAAAGAAGGATGTTCGAAGCTAAAAACCTTGAAAAAAAATTAGACAAACGGCTAACTAGAATAAACAGTGTAGCGAAGACTTTAAATGACCTAATGGAGCTGAAAACTATGGCACGAGAACTTTGTGACACATGCACAAGCTTCAATAGACAATTCAATCAAGTGGAAGAAAGGGTATCAGTGATTGAATATCAAATTAATGAAATAAAGTGAGAAGACAAGGTTAGAGAAAAAAGAGTAAAAAGAAACTAACAAAGCCTCCAAGAAATATAGGACTATGTGAAAAGACCAAATCGACATTTGATTGCTGTACCTGAAAGTGATGGGAGAGAATGGAACCAAGTTGAAAAACACTCTTCAGGATATTATCCAGAAGAACATCCCCAACCTAGCAAGACAGGCCAACATTTGAATTCAGGAAATACAGAGAACACCACAAAGATACTCCTCGAGAAGAACAACTCCAAGACACATAATTGTCAGATTCACCAAGGTTGAAATGAAGGAAAAGTGTTAAGGGCAGCCAGAGAGACAGGTTGAGTTACTCACAAAGGGAAGCCCATCAGACTAACAGCAGATCTCTCAGTAGAAACTGTACAAGCCAGAAGAGAGTGGGGGCCAATATTCAACATTCTTAAAGAAAAGAGTTCTCAACCCAGAATTTCATATCCAGCCAAACTAAGTTTCATAAGTGAAGGAGAAATAAAATCCTTTACAGACAAGCAAATGCTGAGAGATTTCATCACAACCAGGCCTGCCTTACAAGAGCTCCTGAAGGAAGCACTAAACATGGAAACAAACAACTGGTACCAGCCACTGAAAAAACATGCCAAATTGTAAAGACCATTAACGCTACGAAGAAACTGCATCAGTTAATGGGCAAACTAACCAGCGAATATTATAATGACAGGATCAGATTCACACATAACAATATTAACTTTAAATGTAAATGGGCGAAATGCCCCAATTAAAAGACACAGACTAGCAAATTAGATAGAGTCAAGACTCATCAGTGTGCTGTATTCAGGAGACCCATCTCATGTGCAAAGACGCACATAGGCTCAAAATAAAGTAATGGAGGAAGATCTACCAAGCAAATGGAAAGCAAAAAAAAGCAGGGGTTGCAATCCTAGTCTCCAGTAAAACAGACTTTAAACTAACCAATATCAAAAGAGACAAAGAGAGGAGAATTGCTTGAACCTGGGAGGTGGAGGTTGCAGTGAGCCGAGATTGTGCCATTGCACTCCAGCCTGGGCAACAAGAGTAAAACTCTTGTCTTAAAATAAAATAACATAACATAACATAACATAAAATAACTAAAATAAAATAAAATAATAAAATAAATAAAATAAAATAAAATAAAATAAAATAAAATAATATAAAATAAAATAAAATAAAATAAAATAAAATAAAATAAAATAAAATAAAATAAAATAAAATAATCAATGTGAATTCATGAGGCATTTTCTTCTTTAAAAAGTTTAGAAACGGCGGGGGCGGAGCAAGATGGCCGAATAGGAGCAGCTTCAGTCTCCAACTCCCAGCGCGAGCGACACAGAAGACCGGCGATTTCTGCATTTTCA